>NC_058080.1:592799590-593099590 GCF_014858855.1 Bufo gargarizans | reverse complement strand
GGATGAGAAGCAACCCCACACATGAATGGTCTCAGGATGCTTTACTGTTGGCATGACACAGGACTGATGGTAGCGCTCACCTTTTCTTCTCCGGACAAGCCTTTTTCCTGATGCCCCCAACAATCGGAAAGAGGCTTCATCGGAGAATATGTTCAATCTATCCCTGATGTGGTTTTTTTTGACACCAGGCCATCTTCCAAAAGTCTTCGCCTCACTGTGCGTGCAGATGCGCTCACACCTGCCTGCTGCCATTCCTGAGCAAGCTCTGCACTGGTGGCGCTCCGATCCCGCAGTTGAATTCTCTTTAGGAGACGATCCTGACGCCTGCTGGACTTTCTTGGATGCCCTGAAGCCTTCTTAACAAGAATTGAACCTCTTTCCTTGAGGTTCTTGATGATCCTATAAATTGTTGATTGAGGTGCAATCTTAGTAGCCACAATATCCTTGCCTGTGAAGCCATTTTTATGCAACGCAATGATGGCTGCACGCGTTTCTTTGCAGGTCACCATGGTTAACAATGGAAGAACAATGATTTCAAGCATCACCCTCCTTTTAACAGGTCAAGTCTGACATTTTAACCCAATCAGCCTGACATAATGATCTCCAGCCTTGTGCTCGTCAACATTCTCACCTGAGTTAACAATATTTATGTAATTCTCAAAACTTTTGGCCACGATTGTATGTAAGAGTGCCTGCATATGTACAAGTGTGTGTATGCAAGAGTACATGCATGTATGGCAGTGTATGTATGTAAGAGTACCTGCATATATACAAGTGTTTGCATGCAAGAGTACATGCATGTGTATATGTGTGTATATGTAAGAATACCTGCATGTGTACGAGTGTTTGTATGTAACAGTGCCTGCATGTATTGTATAACAGTGTGTGTGTGTGTGTGTGTAAGAGTGTCTGCATATATTACAGAGTGTGTGTGTGTGTAAGAGTACCTGCATGTATACAAGTGTGTGTAAGTGTGCCTGCATGTGTACAAGTGTGTGTATGTAAGATTACATGGATGTTTATAAGTGTGTGTGTGTGTGTGTGTAAGAGCGCCTTCATCTGTACAAGGGTGTGTATATAAGAGTGCCTACATTTTTACAAGTGTGTATGTACGAGTGCTTGCATGTGTACAAATGTGTGTACGTACGAGTGCCTGCATGTGTACAAGTGTGTGTACGTACGAGTGCCTGCATGTATACAAGTGTGTGTATATAAGAGTGCCTACGTGTATACAAGTGTGTGTATGTAAGAGTACCTGCATGTGTGTGTAAGAGTTCCTGCATGTTTACAAGTGTCTGTATGTATGTGCATGTATGATATTGTGTGTATGTAAGAGTCGAAACAGCCTGCCAAATCTATTTACCGCAAATGTGAAAAGGGCATAAGTAATGTTTTCTCAGGCATGATAAATATAAAATAGGATATTTCCAAATAAATGCACATTGCAAATTGCATTTGTTCACCTTTCCTGTGGATTTTCCTGTATGAGATTTTCTATAAAGAATAATCTTACTTTCACTGCATATCTGCGAAAACCTGCATGGTGACAGAGCAGATCCACCAAGTTCAGCCATTACCATCTACATGCATAATTTCCGTTTCCAATTCCCATGTCTTTCAAATGACAGACGTCTACTATATTAGGGCAATTGTTTAAAAATTGAGCAGATAGCGGAAAAGACCTTGTTACTGTACATACTGTTATTTTGCTCCCTGGAGCCCCCCAGACATGTATCCTGCATCTGTGAGAGGAAACTGGACCAACATGCTATCCTTCTGTATCAGCTAAGTTGTTTTGCATTATCAAAAAGTGTTGTAAATACTATCTAATATGTGGTGGACTGATATCAAGTGTATTTCAGTGTCCACACACTGTGAATAAGTACTCCAATTTAGAGGCTTAATGTCTCTTACCTCGTCACAGATGTTTTCTGGTCTGGGGTGCTCCAGTAATGTTTTGATTTATCGGTTATTTAGGTTTACTCTGTATATTGCAACCTATTACCATACTGATGCTTTTGGTCCCCTGATGAACCTTTGATTATCTGTAAGGGGAAACGCGTTGGAACATTGTACAGTCATGTGAAAAAATTAGGACACCCTTTGAAAGCATGTGGTTTTTTGTAACATTTTTAATAAAAGGTTATTTCATCTCCGTTTCAACAATACAGAGAGATTAAAGTAATCCAACTAAACAAAGAAAACTGAAGAAAAGTCTTTTCAAGATCTTCTGTAAATGTCATTCTACAAAAATGCCTATTCTAACTGAGGAAAAAGATAGGACACCCTTGCCCCTAATAGCGAGTGTTACCTCCTTTGGCTGAAATAACTGCAGTGAGACGGTTCTTGTAGCCATCTACCAGTCTTTGACATCGGTCTGAGGAAATTTTACCCCACTCCTCAATGCAGAACTTTTTCAGCTGTGAGATGTTTGAGGGGTTTCTTGCACGTACAGCCCTTTTCAAGTCACCCCACAGCATCTCAATGGGATTCAAATCTGGACTTTGACTTGGCCATTCCAGGACTCTCCATTTCTTCTTTTTCAGCCAATCTTTGGTTGATTTACTAGTATGTTTTGGGTCATTGTCATGTTGCATGGTCCAGTTCCGCTTCAGCTTTAATTTTCTAACTGATGGTCTCACATGTTCTTCAAGCACCTTCTGATACACAGTAGAATTCATCGTGGATTCTATGATGGTGAGCTGACCAGGTCCTGCTGCAGCAAAGCAGCCCCAAACCATGACACTTCCACCTCCATGCTTCACAGTTGGTATGAGGTTCTTTTCTTGGAATGCTGTGTTTGGTTTACGCCAAACATGTCCTCTGCTGTTGTGTCCAAATAATTCAATTTTGGACTCATCTGTCCAAAGAACATTATTCCAGAAGTTCTGGTCTTTGTCAACTTTATCTCTGGCAAATGTCAGTCTGGCCTCGATGTTTCTCTTGGAAAGCAAATGTTTCCTCCTTGCACACCTCCCATGCAAGTTAAACTTGTACAGTCTCTTTCTGATTGTAGAGGCATGTACTTCTACATCAACAGTAGCCAGAGCCTGCTGTAGTTCTCGAGATGACACTTTAGGGTTTTTGGAGACCGCTTTTAGCATCTTGCGGTCTGCTCTTGGGGTGAACTTGCTGGGGCGACCAGTCCTGGGCATGTTGGCAGTTGTTTTGAAAGCCCTCCACTTGTAGACTATCTTCCGGACAGTGGAGTGGCTGATTTCAAAATCTTTTGAGATCTTTTTAAATCCCTTCCCAGACTCATAGGCTGCTACAATCTTTTTTCTGAAGTCCTCTGACAGCTCTTTTGCTCTCACCATGGTGCTCACTCTCACTTCAACAGTCAGGAGCACACCAAACTAAATGTCTGAGGTTTAAATAGGGCAAGCCTCATTCAACATGCAGAGTAACGATCTACTAATTATGTGCACCTGGTGTAATATACCTGTGTGAGATCTGAGCCAATTTAAGAGGGAATACATGTGAGGGTGTCCTATCTTTTTCCTCAGTTAGAATAGGCATTTTTGTAGAATGACATTTACAGAAGATCTTGAAAAGACTTTTCTTCAGTTTTCTTTGTTTAGTTGGATTACTTTAATCTCTCTGTATTGTTGAAACGGAGATGAAATAACCTTTTATTAAAAATGTTACAAAAAACCACATGCTTTCAAAGGGTGTCCTAATTTTTTCACATGACTGTATGTCGTGTCAGAAAGTGTTAGGGCTATATAAGGACAGGTTAGCCTAGGAACGTGGACAGAGTGCACCTACCTTTAAGGTGCCTCTCTGGGCTGAGCAGTCTCTTTAAGGGTAAGAATAGGGACAGATATATTCTAATCTTCTGTCCTTACCCGCATAATATTGTTTGTATTTGTGCTAACCGTCCATTGTTTTGACAGCTTTTTGCACTATGGTTATCAGGGTCCTGTTTGGACCAAGTATTTTGATCTTATATATGTAAAATAAGGTTAAGTTTTAGAAGTTGCCCTCAGTGATATATATATATATATATATACACATATATATATATATATATATATATATATATATATATATGAAAAGGGGTTAGTATAATAAATATCAAGGCGCATCACAATAATTTGGTGCAGTATGTGGTACAGTATGTCTATTTTCTTGTATACAGTATAGAAGTGAAGCTGGAAATCTAGGCTTCTTGTATTTTTAAAATACAGAATATAGATTTATGTATACAACATTGAGCTAATCCTGTGATACGACCTTTATGAAATACAGAAATCAAAATCTCTGTTCAGAAATCAAAGTCTCTGGGAGAAAACGTCTGAAAGTGGGTAACTGGCTCAATGATAGAAAACAGAGGGTGGTTATTAACGGTACATACTCAGATTGGGTCACTGTCACTAGTGGAGTACCTCAGGGGTCAGTATTTGGCCCTATTCTCTTCAATATATTTATTAATGATCTTGTAGAAGGCTTGCACAGTAAAATATCAATTTTCGCAGATGACACTAAACTGTGTAAAGTAATTAACACTGAAGAGGACAGTATACTACTACAGAGGGATCTGGATAGATTGGAGGCTTGGGCAGATAAGTGGCAGATGAGGTTTAACACTGACAAATGTAAAGTTATGCACATGGGAAGGAATAATGCAAGTCACCCGTACATACTAAATGGTAAAACACTCGGTAACACTGACATGGGAAACGATCTAGGAATTTTAATAAACAGCAAACTAAGCTGCAAAAACCAGTGTCAGGCAGCTGCTGCCAAGGCCAATAAGATAATGGGTTGCATCAGAAGGGGCATAGATGCCCGTGATAAGAACATAGTCCTACCACTTTACAAATCGCTAGTCAGACCACACATGGAGTATTGTGTACAGTTCTGGGCTCCTGTAAACAAGGCAGACATAGCAGAGCTGGAGAGGGTCCAGAGGAGGGCAACTAAAGTAATAACTGGAAGGGGGCAACTACAGTACCCTGAAAGATTATCAAAATAAGGGTTATTCACTTTAGAAAAAAGACGACTGAGGGGAGATCTAATTACTATGTATAAATATTTCAGGGGTCAGTACAGAGATCTATCCTATCATCTATTTATCCCCAGGACTGTGACTGTCACGAGGGGACATCCTCTGCATCTGGAGGAAAGAAGGTTTGTACACAAACATAGAAAAGGATTCTTTACGGTAAGAGCAGTGAGACTATGGAACGCTCTGCCTGAGGAGGTGGTGATGGTGAGTACAATAAAGGAATTCAAGAGCGGCCTGGATGTGTTTCTGGAGCGTAATAATATTACAGGCTATAGCTACTAGAGAGGGGTCGTTGATCCAGGGAGTTATTCTGATTGCCTGATTGGAGTCGGGAAGGAATTTTTTATTCCCCTAAAGTGGGGAAAATTCGCTTTTACCTCAAAGGGTTTTTTTTTGCCTTCCTCTGGATCAACTTGCAAGATGACAGGCTGAACTGGATGGACAAATGTCTTTTTTTCGGCCTTATGTACTAGGTTACTATGTTAATATGTTACATTCCCCGTGGTGAAAGGGTGTCCAGTTCAAATATTCAGAAAGCCTCCCATTGTTTCAGGCGTGCAATCCGGTTGCCTCCTCGTCTTGCAAGGGCTCCTTGTTCCAGAATTTCAAATTTGAGTTGGCTAATTTGGTGTTTGGCAGAGATGAAGTGGTGTGGGATAGGCTTATCTGATTTTTGGCAGCGAAGTCCGATTTTTGTTTTTAGATGCGGTCCCGTATGTTTTGGGTGGTTTCACCCACGTACGCATAGACTACATAGGAGGAATTGCATCTGGAAAGTTCTTTAGAATGGTAGACCTTGCCTAAGTGGGGGTGAATAATACTATTACCTTTAATGACATTCGTGCATTGTGTGCAGCTAAGGCACAGATATGTACCTGTTTTTTGGGGGGCCAATTTAGTTTGTTTTAAGGTGGGTTTGATAGGGCCCATGTCTGCGTGTACTAGTTTGTCTTTTAGGTTTGGTGGTCTTTTATAACACATTCTAATGGGGTTTTGAAACTCAGCAACATCAGGATACGATTGTTTGAGAATGGGCCTATGTTTTTGCATTATGGTTTGGATTTTAGGTGCCAAAGGGTGTTAAGTAACCACTAGTGGAAGGCGAGGGAGAGGTGGAGTATTACGGGTAGTGGCTGATGTAGATGGAGGAAAAGATAGTTCTCTTTGGAGTAGCAAGATTGGGTAGCCTCTACCTTTGAATTTCAGGCCCATTTATTCTAAGCATTGAGTGCGGAGGGTGGGATCATTCACAATTCTGGCTACTCTTTTAAATTGGGAGCGGGTTAGAGATTTTTTTGTACTTTGTGGGTGACAGCTTGAGTAGTGGAGAAGTGTGTTTCAATCAGTGGGCTTTCTGTGTAGATCGGTGGTTACTGTGCCTTCTGGTGTTTTAATGACGATCGTGTCTAAGAAACTGATGGAGTGGTGATTTGTATGGGATGTGAATTGTAGGTCTTGGTCCAATCCGTTTATGTAGTGGACAAAATCAGAGTGAGAATTTTGGTCACCTTTCCAGATACAGAACACATCATCGATGTATCTGTACCAGGTTAGGGCATGTGTTTGGAATAGAGTATGTGGGTAGATCAGCTCATCCTCGAATTTTGACATGAATGCGTTTGCATAAGGGGATGCTACGTTCGCGCCTATCGCGGGCCCCTTCTTCTGGATATAGAAGTCATCCCTAAACATAAAAAAGTTTAGCATTTGTACACAGAACACCTGTGCTGTAGGGGATAGATCGGAGGTTGTCACTTTAATGGGTCCGCGATCTGGCCTTTCCGCAAAAAGATAGGACATGTTCTATCTTTTTGCGGAACGGAATTACGGGACGAAACCCCACGGAAGCACTCCGTAGTGCTTCCGTAGGGTTCTGTTCCGTGCTTCCTTTCCGCACCATTCTGCATCTCTGGATTTGCGGACCCATTGAAGTGAATGGGACCGCATCCGTGATGTGGAATGCCCATGGAACAGCCCCCGTGTATTGCGGATCCGCAAATGCGGTCCGCAATACGTCAACGGGCAGCACACGTTCGTAGGCCTCTTGCACACGACTGTATGTAATTTGCTGTATTTTGTGGTCCGCAAAAAACTGATCCACAAAAAATACGGATGACATCCGTGTGCATTGCGTTTTTTGCGGAACGGAACATCTGGCCCCTAATAGAACAGTACTATCCTTGTCCGTTATGCGGACAATAATAGGACATGTTCTATCTTTGAATGGAAATACGGAAATGCGGAAATGGAATGCATATGGAGTACCTTCAATTTTTTTTTGCAGATCCGTTGAAATGAATGGTTCCATATACGGTCCGTATACGGAACGCAAAAAACAGAATGTAAACAAAACATTCGTGTGCAAGAGGCCTTACACTGCAATGCAGCTCCCCTTGTTCATATTGGCTGCTGATTACATGGCACTATGATCATGCAGGGCACAGCGACTGTGAACATGTGAATGCTTTTGGGAAGTCTTCTCCCCAGCTCTTTCAGGCCAAGATCAACACTTTCCAATCATAAGACCAGTTGAAATCTAAACAAAAGGAAGGTGCTGACTTCATCTGTCCCAGTACTGTAAATGTGACAGCAGTTATAGGACCTTAGGGTACATTCAGCGGTAATGTTGTGACAGAGAGAGGTCATGCGAAAACCATGGATATCAATACACATTTTTTTTTGTGTTAAAATTATACAAAATTGCTTGCTCAAGCAAACATGCATGTCAGATCCAGACAGTGTAAGGATGGGTTCACATTGGAGTTACGGAATTCAGTTATAACAGAATATAACGGAATTTCAGGGCGGAATGTAAAATGGCAGCTTTTAAGAGGCATTCCGTTTTGCTCCGTCCTAATACATATCTGTCATCAGGACAATTTTTTCCGTCATGTATAACAGAAAGAAGGAAGACTGAACCGTTATGTGTCCCCATAGACATGTATTAGGATGGAGCAAAACAGAATGCCTCTTAAAGGCTTCCGTTTTGCATTCCGTCCTAAAATTTCATTATATTCCATTATAACTCTGTTATAACGGAACCTATAATGGAATTCCGTAACGCCAATGCAAACCCGCCCTAGGACAGCAGGCAAAAGTTTTGGATTTGAAGAAGGAGGGGAGTTTTGAACTTTCGAAATTGAGATAGGCTGTTAACATTTTCTTCACATCTAATCTTTTACGGTCAGCGCTGCGGATAGAAGTAAATATCGTTTCCTCAGGCCCAGCCATTGGATACAGTAATAATATGTCAGCAGGCGGGTATTACACTGTTTGCACCTATAGGAATAACAAAGCAATAGAGTCTTCGTTGTGGGGCTAGTGGCAGAATTTTTATCAGTCGCCACCCTGGTCATACAATGGTGTCACCGTTCTGCAGACATCACATTGATTTCCAGTTTTGAAGAAGATCTAATTGTTAATTCTAATAACATATTCCATATGTTTTTTTTTTTCACTGGCGTTTGTCTTTGTCAGCTCGGGTAACATGTCCTTCCTTGGCATAACCCTGAAGGCCGGCCATCGGCTGGGAATTATATTGTCCTGTATTCTGTAAATTTTGAATTCTGTATTGTCTATTCTGTATTTTATGCTCATTAAAGAGAGAAAGCCTGTGATGAACACCACACCTCATGCCGCTTGACGTCAACTATGTCGAGCTCACGAGATGTGGTATGGTCACTGGTTTACCAAAAACGTGAAGTTACGCCCTCCAGAGGAGCACGTAAGGTCAGGTTGGTATAGTTTACACACACACGTCCTGTTCACCCGGGCACAGAGAGGCAACAAGCTGAGAGAGCCTTTTCACTGCCGCAGTGAAAACAGCGCCTCCTCAGCCCGGGTATCTGCCACCAGTTCTAGTTTGATATAAGCCCGGTCCGCTAACGGGATTATATAGGGTCAGAAACCAAGCCGCGGTAGCTTATAACTAGGCCAAAACACGGACGTGGGGATTCGTGATCGAGAAACAAGATAGCACAAGATTAAATTATAGATTTAATCGCCGTAAGGGCACACTAGATATAACACAATATACACAGACAATATATACAGTGGTCAGAGGTTACAGATTACATGGTTACAACAGGGTTAAGCAGTGTAAAAGTCAGTTACCGAGTATGATGAAAGTTCCTTTGAGATGTTCTTTGCTGCAGTCCACATGAAGGGCCGTGATCTCAGCTATTTCCTGGGTCCCTCTAAACACATTTGTAGGATGTGACCCCTCTTCAGAGAAAGACGCGCCTACTTGCTGGCACCAGACTTTTAACCTGTAGCCAGCCCCTCCCCTCCCGGCCTCAGGAAGGGGTCCACTCCCCCTCTTCTGGGCTGGCAGCAAATGACCCACAAAACCCTTTAGGGTTTATAGCTCCAGACCAGAAGGTCACAGGGAGATGGTTCTGGGACCAATGGACCTGTCTGGGTTCCGGCTATAAGTAAAGCCCAAACCTGGTACTGTTATGTGGTTTCTATGGGGAGATATGGATACCTCCCTCCCCTGACCTCGTCCCATTAAACAAAGACCATGGGAACGTACCTCGTGGCCACTGGGACACAAATATGTATCCAGTTTGCGCCTGCGATGGACAGGCAATTCATAATTCCTTATGAAAGGTAGGTGCCAACATGTCTGGGAGGTCTCATTGATCCTGGGCAAGGGGGTGGATACCCCATGCTGGGGGTTTTCCTGCAGGATTCAGCTTGGCTCCAAACTGGTGGACTGAGGTGTGACCTCCTCCTTGAAGCCTGGACATTCTGGGGCTTTTTTCCTTGCTAACTGACACTCAGATGGCTGGGGGGGTGGAAACTTATTGTGCAGGTCCACTGAACATGCCAAGAGGTGCATCAAATGACAATCAGGCTGGGGCTTTGAAGCAGGGCCCTCCTGTGGAGTTCACTACCTCCGCTATCTGTCAGCAAATGGGGGTGTGAGGACATGGCTGACAGTAAATATTAATCCGTATTCCTCACAAAGCAACATAAAGCTAGCCAGGCGCAGCCATAAAGGAGTGAGCCCAACAAAGGGAGCAGACACACCGTGCATTCTGAATCAAACAACTGCTCTGCTAATAACAGATTAATTTGCAGTAAATGGATTCTGACCTGACTGCAGAGTATTACAGGGTGTACAAAATAACTGCGATTTCCTGGAAGAAATGGCACATAAAGGTCATTTTATCGGATGACTTTTCAGGCACATCTGACAATGTTTTAAATGTTTTTGGGTAAAAAAAGATAGATTGAGATGCCATAATACATTTCTGAAAAGGTAAGGATTCACAATTTCATTTTAATAGATTATTTTCCACTCAGTGTTTTTTTATGTTTTTGTTCTAAAAAAATACACATATTAACCCTTTCCTGTCATTGTGATTTTCCACTTTCGCATTTTAATTTTTTACTTCCTGCCTTCCAGGAGCCATAAGTTTTTTTATTTTTTTCGTTCACGTAGTCGTATGAGGGCTCGTTTTTTGCAGGACAAGTTGCATTTTCTAATGGCACCATTTAACATTGCATACAATGTAGTGGGAAGCTGGAAAAAAATTCCAAATGAGGTGGAATTGGGAAAAATTCTACAGCATTCACTATGTGGTAAAACTGACATGTGCCCTTCATACTCTGGTTTAGTACGATTTAAACAAAACTACATTTATGTAGTTTTCTTTTGCTTTAATATTGGAAAAAAAATAAAATTTATATTGAAAAAAGTGGGAAAGAAATTATTTTTCTTTGCATCATCATATTCTGACCCCCATAATTTTTTTTAGAGTTAGGTCTATTGAGCTGTGGGAGGGCTAATTTTTATGGGACAATCGGTAGTTTTTATTGATATCATTTTGGGTCGTGTTTGACTTTTTGATCACTTTTTGTTAAATTTTTTGTGGGAGGGGAAGTGATGAAAAAATGGCAAATTGGCGATTTTGATTTATTTTTCCATTACATCATTCATTGTATGATAAATATTTATATATTTTAACAGTACAGGCATTTTAAGACACAGCGATGCCTATGATTTTATTTATTTTTTTTTAACTTTTTTTTGGGACCCCCAAAGGGACCCCAACATGCAATCATTAGATTGCCATTTATATTCACTAAAGGCTTTTTTTCCTTTACTAAATACACCCAGGGGAAGGCTTTCCTGCATGAGAAGCCATTTGACCACAGCATCGCAAGGGTTAAATGTCTGCAAACTGTTTGGTGAGACGTTTATGCAAAATAAAGCTGTTATCAACTTCATCACAAGGTCTGGACTCAATTTATTTCTCCATCCCCTTCATCAACAAACCCTCTTTTCATTGCTTCGGATCCATAGCCTAGGGTCCAGCGTATCCAGGTAGGAGCACCGTGACACGTGCACCAACATTAAGGGACATTTAGGCCATCCTACACCACTCTGGAATTACTACACCTGGGTAGCAACACCATTTCTTAAAGGGACTCTTCTCGTTGCTTCATTGCAACTGGCGTCACAAAACAAGTACTTTTTACTCTTAAAGGGCCCTGGGGGGAGGTGCCTGCTGCACCTGCACCAGATGTGTACTGCTATAATCTGACTCCCGACCCTTTGTAATCCACAAAGTAAAAACCAGCACTGTTGTTAAAAGCTGTGATGATTCTTTATTCTTGAGTACAGGAAACACATCCAAATAATCACGGCACCCCGACTGTAAACGTGTTTAGGATAAACTACATGTCCTTAATCATCACAGCTTTTAAGAACGGTGCTGGTGTTTTCTTTGTGGATTACAAAAATAGAAATGTTCACACTAGAACACCTTTTAAAGCCTAAAGTGCCATAAAATCACGTGGACAAAATTGTTGGTACCCTTCCATTAAAGAAAGAAAAACCCACAATGGTCACTGAAATAACTAACAAAATAAGACATTTTACTAAAAATCAGACATTGCTTTTGAATTGTGGTTCAACAGAATAATTTAAAAAAAAACTAACAAATGAAACTGACCTGGACAAAAATGACGGAACTCCTAGAAAAGATTGGAAATAATTTGACCATAGGGACATGTTAACCTCAGGTGTATCCTGTAATTAGCATTATAGGTGTCTTCAAACTTCTAATCAGTCAGTCTTCCTATTCAAAGGATATAAGGTAGTCGCTGTACTGTTTGGTATCATGGTGGGTACCACACTGAACATGGTCCACAGAAAGCTAAGGAGAGAGTTGTCTCAGTTTAAAACATCCAAGAATGGCTACGAGCAAAGCAATGGACTATTCAGAGCGGGCTTCTATCAGCCCTGATCTAAATCTTACTGATGATCTGTGGAAGGACCTGAAATTTGCAATCTGGAGAAGGCACCCTTCAAACCTCAGACAGTGGAAGTGGGCCAAAATACCTGCGTACAGGTGCAGAAGTCTCATTGGGAGTTACAGAAATCACTTGACTGCAATCATAGACTCAAAAGGTTGTGCAACAAAATATTAAGTTAAAATCATTACACCAAGAGGCTGTTAGATTAACTATTTCCTTGGCTACATTCAGGCATGTGGGATACACAGTGAGTGAAATAAATTACATTAATCCTTTCAGCAATAAATAACGCTTGCAGTGGTCCACTGGGGCACTGCACATACGTTGCTGTTCACATTGATTATACACTTACAAGCGTACAAAGTGATAAAACATAAGCGTAGTACAAGTAAACTGACTTTAAAAATATATTCCAAAGAAGTAACATTTCTAACCAACTTGTTCAGTGCACATCATAGATTTGAAGCACTTGTGTTATTTAAATGGACAGTGGTATTTTTAGTCTTATGGTATGTTAGTGGGAGATTGTCAATCTGCTGACCTTAAGGGCTGAATATGTCAAAAACTCTAGGTGATGGACAGTTTTATGTCTTAGGCTGCGGTCCAAAGCTCTGTAGGAATAGGAACTAATCTCACTTGCACTCATTTTATAGAATGCCAAAATAGATTGATGCCCTGAGTCAACAAACTCCTAATAAAGTAAAATCTAGGGGAGGTGTTATGGTAAAATATTACTTTTTTTTAGTTTATTAATTTATATTACTTTATTACAGAAAACACATACAGTCAAGGAACAAGAGTTCAGGATTAAGTTCAGTAATCAAATGAATTAATAAGGGACAAGGCACAGAGTAATCACAAATAGAAAGTGGGGCACATTTACAAAGACCGCGTTTTCACGTTTATCCATGCGCTGTTGGAGGATTAGCCTAATTTATGACTAGACATGCCCACGTCATCAAGTTGGCTAATTCTCCGGCAGCTGTGCGTCTGGTGGAAAAACTATGCCAGACCCAGTTTTAGCCTGCATGTACACCTGTTTCCAGGCATACGTATTAGTAAAGAAGAGTCCCGTCCCTGGCACTGCCCCCGTCCCCTGCAACTGTTGAAAACTTTTCAGATGTATTCGACTCTCTGCATTTGACTTCCTGATGTTTTTAATATATTTGAAATAAAGACACTTTGGATTTTATCCAGGTGGGTGCTGGAGAAGATGTGTTTTCCCAATACTGAACATTTTGCCTCCATATACCACTGCAGATATGGGTTTCCTGTGTGCTATGGACTTATTGGTGAGCTGGCTGTATTTTAAGTATTTGTCTTTACACATAGGACCACAAAAAGAAAGAATAACTTCAAGGTGGCTGGAGGCAAAATCCATAAGAGCAAAGCACTGGGCAGGACCAATCTGTCCATCTTTTGTAATGCACATAGATCCTCAGGCCTTGAACAAGGAAACTGGCTGGTTATTTTCTTTTGAACTAGGTCACGGTTGGATCCATATCCCATGGTACCACCAGACGAGTTCACCCACAATCTGTGGTTATTTACAGCACATCTTGATTAATACATTAGAAACATAGTAGCAGAAAAGCAGAGTTTAAAGGTATCTGAGCTGCAGGCAGCAGGTTATAGAGCAGGAGGAGCTGAGCAGACTGATATATACTAATAGGAAAAGATTCAATGAAACTAGTAATTCATACATTTAAATTTATGGTTATTCTGGACTTTAAAGCCAAGGAGACGGTCCTATCAGTGATTGACAGCCTGCCCTGATAGCACCGCCACCTTGACTTCAAAGCCCAGAATGAGCAGGAATTTAAATGAATAAATTACAGATTTACCGAATCTTTTCCCACAAAACTATATCTGCTCAGCTCCTCCTGCTCTATAACATGCTGCCTGTAGCTTACATTGCATTTTCATGGTGACACATTCCCTTTAACGCTGGGTTCACACCTGAGCGTTTTACAGCGCGTTCCTACGCGCTGTAAAACGCACAACAGGCAAGAACCAATGATTCCCTATGGGAATGGTTCTCACCTGGGCTGTAAAACGCCCGACGCTCAAACAAGTGCTTGAGCTTTTTTTTGGGCGTTTGTCGCGCGTTCCCGCACATAGATATTCTGGAACGCGCGACAATGTGTGCACCCCTGTCTCTGTATGCGCGATTGTAAACGCCCGTACAATCGCGCATACAGAGCGCTCAGGTCTGAACCCAGCGTTAGAGGAACCTGTCACCATGAAAATACAGTGTAATCTCCCAGCAGCATGTTATAGAGCAGGAGGAGCTGAGCAGATTGAGTCAGAAAAGAGTTACTCTACAACAGTGGAACTAGTTATGGTGGGGGAAATGAAAATCCATTTATCTGAATGGCCACCCCCACAGCAACCTTGCTGACTGCAGCTATCCACCTTCAAAATCAGCTTTTTACAGGGGGAACGAGACACAATCAGCCATATAAGATTTGCACAATGTTAAGGAGGAATATTGGACAGTTTCGTCCTGCAAATGTGATTCAGTTCATCCAAATTTATGAGATGACTTGAGAGCACAGTCTTCTTCAGGTCATGCCACTACATCTTTATAGGCATAAGGTCAAGACTCAAGACAATAAGGTCAATGACTTTGCCATTCCAAAACACAAATCATCTTTTTCAACTGTTCTTTACTTGATTTCTTGTATGCATTACGTTATTGTCTTGTTGCATCACTTGTCACGTTCCGGTGGCCGGGCAGACCTGCGGAACGTCTTGCAAACAGAACATAGGCAGATTACAGACCAGGAAATCAACTTAGTACTTTATTACTCATGTAATAACGGAACATGACAGCAATGCAGGAACAGCAGCCAAGGGTAATACTGGTAGCACTACCACCAAACCAAGTGCTACCACTAAACCAAGTGCAAGACAGGAGGCCAAACCCAGAGGGCAGAGAACAAGTCAGCCCCGTTCTTCACAGAGCGCCTGATAGTGAAGCAGTAAGCACTGCCAGGCTATACATGAAACCGACTGGATCAGAAGCAGTAAGCACTGCCAGGCTATACGTGAATGAAAACGACTGGATCAGAAGCAGTAAGCACTGCCAGGTTATACGTGAATGAAACCGACTGGATCCGAAGCAATAAGCACTGCCAGGTTATACATGAAACAGACTGGATGAGAAGCAGTAAGCACTGCCAGGCTATACATGAAATAGACAGGATCAGAAGCAGTAAGCACTGCCAGGCTATACATGAAACAGAACAGACTGGATCAGAAGCAGTAAGCACTGCCAGGCTATACGTGAATGAAACCGACTGGATGAGAAGCAGTAAGCACTGCCAGGCTAAACATGAAACAGACTGGATCAGAAGCAGTAAGCACTGCCAGGCTATACATGAAACAGACTGGATCAGAAGCAGTAAGCACTGCCAGGCTATACGTGAATGAAACAGACTGGATCAGAAGCAGTAAGCACTGCCAGGCTAAACATGAAACAGATTGGATGAGAAGCAGTAAGCACTGCCAGGCTAAACATGAAAGAGATTGGATGAGAAGCAGTAAGCACTGCCAGGCTATATGTGAAACAGACTGGATCAGAAGCAGTAAGCACTGCCAGGCTATACGTGAAACAGACTGGATGATAAGCAGTAAGCACTGCCAGGCTATACGTGAAACAGACTGGATGATAAGCAGTAAGCACTGCCAGGCTATACGTGAAACAGACTGGATGAGAAGCAGTAAGCACTGCCAGGCTATACGTGAAACAGACTGGATGAGAAGCAGTAAGCACTGCCAGGCTATACATGAAACAGACTGGATCAGAAGCAGTAAGCACTGCCAGGCTATACATGAAACAGACTGGATGAGAAGCAGTAAGCACTGCCAGGCTATACATGAAACAGACTGGATGAGAAGCAGTAAGCACTGCCAGGCTATACATGAAACAGAACAGACAGGATCAGAAGCAGTAAGCACTGCCAGGCTATACGTGAATGAAACCGACTGGATCAGAAGCAGTAAGCACTGCCAGGCTATACGTGAATGAAACAGACTGGATCAGAAGCAGTAAGCACTGCCAGGCTATACGTGAATGAAACAGACTGGATCAGAAGCAGTAAGCACTGCCAGGCTATACGTGAATGAAACAGACTGGATCAGAAGCAGTAAGCACTGCCAGGCTATACGTGAATGAAACAGACTGGATCAGAAGCAGTAAGCACTGCCAGGCTATACGTGAATGAAACAGACTGGATCAGAAGCAGTAAGCACTGCCAGGCTATACGTGAATGAAACAGACTGGATCAGAAGCAGTAAGCACTGCCAGGCTATACGTGAATGAAACAGACTGGATCAGAAGCAGTAAGCACTGCCAGGCTATACGTGAATGAAACAGACTGGATCAGAAGCAGTAAGCACTGCCAGGCTATACGTGAATGAAACAGACTGGATCAGAAACAGAAAGCACTGCCAGGCTATACGTGAATGAAACAGACTGGATCAGAAACAGAAAGCACTGCCAGGCTATACATGAAACAGACTGGATCAGAAGCAGTAAGCACTGCCAGGCTAAACATGAAACAGACTGGATGAGAAACAGTAAGCACTGCCAGGCTATACGTGAAACAGACTGGATCAGAAATAGTAAACACTACCAGGCTAAACATGAAACCGACTGGATGAGAAGCAGTAAGCACTGCCAGGCTAAACATGAAACAGACTGGATGAGAAGCAGTAAGCACTGCCAGGCTATACATGAAACAGACTGGATCAGAAACAGTAAGCACTACCAGGCTATACGTGAATGAAACCGACTGGATCAGAAGCAATAAGCACTGCCAGGCTATACATGAAACAGAACAGACAGGATCAGAAGCAGTAAGCACTGCCAGGCTATACGTGAATGAAACCGACTGGATCCGAAGCAGTAAGCACTGCCAGGCTATACATGAAACAGACTGGATGAGAAGCAGTAAGCACTGCCAGGCTATACATGAAATAGACAGGATCAGAAGCAGTAAGCACTGCTAGGCTATACGTGAATGAAACCGACTGGATGAGAAGCAGTAAGCACTGCCAGGCTAAACATGAAACAGACTGGATGAGAAGCAGTAAGCACTGCCAGGCTATACGTGAATGAAACCGACTGGATCAGAAGCAGTAAGCACTGCCAGGCTATACGTGAATGAAACCGACTGGATCAGAAGCAGTAAGCACTGCCAGGCTATACATGAAACAGACTGGATGAGAAGCAGTAAGCACTGCCAGGCTATACATGAAATAGACAGGATCAGAAGCAGTAAGCACTGCCAGGCTATACGTGAATAAAAAAGGACTGGATGAGAATCAGTAAGCACTGCCAGGCTATACATGAAACAGAACAGACAGGATCAGAAGCAGTAAGCACTGCCAGGCTAAACATGAAACAGATTGGATGAGAAGCAGTAAGCACTGCCAGGCTATACGTGAAACAGACTGGATGAGAAGCAGTAAGCACTGCCAGGTGTAAGCTTTGGGGTCTTTAAGCTCCGCGAGACAAGTGCGAAAAACCGTGTCAGTAAAGCAAAGGGTCTTTATTGGTGACCAAACAAAACAAAATAAAGCTTTTCTTCAGCATCCAAACCGTCACAACAAAAGTCCTGCTTGTTTCCAGCATAAATTAGGAAACAGTCTTTCTTCAGAAAACAACCAAAAGAAAGGCACATACGTTTTTAGTAGAGGTCCTTCAGAGCTTCCCTGCAGACACAGCTTCCCTTCCAAACTACTCAAAAGTCCTCTCTGAGCAGCTAGCAGACTTCCATCTTATCCTCACAGGTGCACTCTCCCAACCCACACCCTCCAGCATCACTTCCTGCTTTAATGGGTGGTTGTCTGTGAGATCTTAACCCCTTGTGCGCTGGCTTCCAGGGTTTAGGAGTGGAGGCTTCATCCCACCCAAATAACACTTTGGAGCCTCCAAAATTCCAGGCCCCAAACTCCTTTACTAAGATAGAGAAGACTGCGAGCCAGTCCTCTCTGAATTAGCGCCTGCCTGGAACTTTTCACCCACTTTTGGGTGACCCCCTGAACCTTCTACCTCTATTTAAATGGACCATAGTCCAAACAGTGGTGCCGTATAGCACCCGTCCAGGACCCACCCCCGGTGTCCTGTACATATCCCCCCCCCCTCTGCCTCAACGCGGAGGTGTTGGAGGCAACAGTAGACACCATACAATGGACTCGGGAGAGGGCATCGGCATTCTGATGCTGTCTCCCGGGTCTGTGCTCTACCATGAAATTGAACTCCTGGAGAGAAAGGAACCACCTTGTTACCCTGGCATTGGTGTGTTTATTCTGTCTCATCCAGGTAAGCGGAGCATGGTCTGACACCAAGCGGAACTTTCTGCCCAGGAGGAAATATCGCAGGGAGTCTAGAGCCCACTTGATGGCCAGACACTCCCGCTCTACCACCGCATAGTTTCTTTCAGCTGCCGTCAGCTTCCTACTAAGAAAGACCACAGGGTGCTCCTCCCCATTGATTTCCTGAGACAGGACCGCTCCTAACCCTTCGCTTGAAGCATCTGTCTGTACTACAAAATCTTTTGAAAAATCTGGAGCTACAAGCACCGGATCTTGGCACAAAGCTGTCTTAAGCATTTGAAAAGCCGTCTCGGCCTCGGCGTTCCACTTTATCATCACTGACTTTCTGCCTCTGGTCAGGTCGGTCAGTGGTGCAGCAACAGTGGCAAAGTTGGGGACAAACCTCCTATAATAGCCAACTATGCCCAAAAACTGCTCTGACCTGCTTCTTGGTTAGGGGACGGGGCCAGTCCTGTATGGCCTCCACCTTACTCATTTGGGGCTTCACCAGCCCTCTACCCACAATATACCCTAGGTATTTTACTTCCTCCATCCCAATGGCACACTTCTCGGGGTTGATGGTGAACCCTGCTCTTCTTAAGGAGTCTACGACTGCCTGAACCCGGGGAAGGTGGGACTCCCAATCAGTGCTGAAGATGACTATGTCATCTAGGTAGACAGAAGCGTACCGTTGGTGTGGACGCAGAGTTTTGTCCATGGCCCTTTGGAACGTGGCCGGGGCTGAGTGTAGACCAAATGGCATCCTCTTATATTGGAAGTGGCCTTCTGGGGTAGAGAAGGCTGTCTTCTCCCTGGCTTCCTTAGTCAGGGGAATCTGCCAGTACCCTTTTGTGAGGTCTAGCGTGGTAATGTACCTGGCAGGCCCCAACCTTTCAATTAGCTCATCTACATCGTGGCATGGGATATGCGTCGAACTTGGAGACTTCATTAAGCTTTCTGAAGTCGTTGCAGAAGCGGAGGGCGCCGTTGGGCTTGGGTACCAACACAATTGGACTTGACCATTCGCTCTGCGACTCCTCAATGACTCCAAGCTCGAACATTCTTCTAACCTCTTCGGACACTGCCACCCTATGAGCTTCTGGGATACGGTAAGGCTTTAACCTGACTTTTACCTTGGGCTCGGTCACAATGTCATGCTCGATGACGTTGGTGCGACCGGGCAACTCTGAAAACATATCTCTATTTTTTTGTAGAAACTCTTTTGTTTGCTGGGTTTGAGGTCTAGTCAGGGTAGAAGCAACCTGCACCAAGTCGATCCCTGCATGGTCCCCTGACTGTACCCCTACTACCGCTGACACTTGTTCTCTGTCTCTCCAGGGTTTCAACAAATTGATGTGATAGATCTGGTATGGTTTTCTTTTCCCTGGCTGGTGTACCTTGTAGTCCACCTCACCGAATTTCTCTACTACCTCAAATGGGCCCTGCCATTTGGCCAAGAATTTGCTCTCTACCGTGGGTATTAGAACAGCCACCCGGTCTCCTACTTGGAACTGTCTAATTTTAGCCGACCTGTTATACACTCTTCTTTGGGCATCCTGGGCCTTCTGCATGTGCTCCTTCACCAGTGGCATCACCTTAGCCACCCTTTCTCGCATTTGAGAGATATGTTCTACCACCGTTTTGTGTGGTGAGGACTCACTTTCCCATGTCTCTTTTACCAGATCGAGTAACCCCCGGGGCCTTCGTCCATACACTAATTCAAATGGCGAAAAACCTGTGGATGCTTGTGGGACCTCCCGGATAGCAAATAACAGGGCAGGGAGTAACATATCCCAATCCTTCCCATCTTTCTGGACTACTCTTCTCAACATGGACTTTTAGGGTTTTATTGAATCTTTCGACTAGGCCATCGGTCTGTGGGTGGTAGACCGACGTCCGCAACTGCTTAATTTGGAACAATTTGCATAAGTCCGCCATTACCTTTGACATAAAAGGGGTACCCTGGTCTGTCAGGATCTCTTTGGGGAACCCAGTTCGTGAGAACATTTGAAACAACTCCCTGGCGATGGCCTTAGAGGAGGCTTTCCTCAAAGGGACAGCTTCTGGATACCTAGTTGCGTAGTCTAGGATGACCAATATATATTGGTGGCCCCGTGCCGACTTTACCAGGGGTCCCACCAGATCCATAGCGATCCGTTCAAACGGGACTTCGATAATCGGCAAGGGCACCAGAGGGTTTCTATAGTGTGGCGCTGGGGCGGTTAACTGGCAAATGGGACAAGACGCACAGTATCTTTTAACCTCGGCCTTCAACCCTGGCCAGTAAAACCGGTCGTTTATCCTGGCCTCTGTTTTCTCCGCCCCCAGGTGTCCTCCCAGTGCATCGTTGTGGGCTAGATCGAGGAGCATCCGCCTATACGGTTGGGGAACCAGCAACTGCTCTATAGTTTCCCCTCGGCTCTCAGCCACTCGATACAGTAAGTCCCCCTTCAACGCAAAGTGAGGGAACCTCTGATCTGCATCTGGCATTTGTGGGACCCCATCAACAACCGAAACCTGCTCTCGAGCATTGACCAAGGCAGGGTCCCGTAATTGGGCGGTACCAAATGCACCTCTGGACACGTCTAGATCTGGATGTACTGGCCTTGAGGATGTTTCCCCTTCATCCTCCTCAACTGGGGAGAGCTCCTCGTCATCCTCCCCCAGCATGACTTGTAATGGGAAGACCTCCCCCCTCTCAGAGATCAACCCGGGTTTAAGACCTGGGTCAGGGGCATTATCCTCCACATCAGCATTCCCTGCGACTTCATTATCAATGGTAGGTATTTCTATATCAGAGGGGTGTATTTCAGCTCCGGACCCCTCGGACCCTGTCCCTTCCAGGCCCAGTGCCCCCAGTTCCCCCGGTGGTGCCATTTGCACCTCGTTCCATAGTTCCAGAAATAGTGGACAGTCCCGCCCCACTATGATGTCATGAATTAAACTGTTTACCACCCCGACCTCCTGTGTAACTGAGGCACGGCCATAAGAGACAGTCACCGGAACCAAGGGGTACTCCTTGGTATCCCCATGAATGCATACCACCCGAAGAGTTTTAGTCCCTGGTCTAAGCCTCCCAAGTACCCTGGCATGTACTAATGTTACCATGCTACCGGAGTCCAGGAGGGCCCTGGCAGGAAGGTGGTTCACCCACACTTCACACTCAAACCGTCCTGCAGCCAGGTCAAGATGAGTGGTACACACACTTCGCACATAGAAGGAGCTTCTCCGACCGGTTCCGCACTCCATAGGCTCCTCCTGCAGTGGGCATTGTGCCCAGGTATGCCCCCAGGACCGACATCGCCAACATTGTATGTCTCCCATCTTTGGTACAGGAACCGACCTCCGTGGTTCTAGGGCAGATGGTGTAAACCTGCGGACGCCAACATCTGGCAAGGCTTCTCTCCTCAGGTTGGTGGCTGGTCTGGGTGTCCTTGGCGTGGGTTCTCGATGCTTGGCAGGCCCAAGCAGGTCCTCCACCACGGTATACCGTTCAACCAGCTCGATCAGCTGGTCAGCATTAGTAGGGTTTCCATGGCTTACCCAGCGCTGTAGGTCATCTTGTAGGGACCGTAGGTACCGGTCCATCACCACTCGTTCCACCATTTGTGGACCTGACAACTTTTCTGGCTGCAGCCATTTTTTAACTAACTGAATTAGTTCATGCATCTGGGACCTGGGTGGTTGGTCTGATTTGTACCGCCAGCGATGCACCCTCTGAGCCCTGGACAGCTGTGGTCACTCCCAGGCGGGCCAGGATTTCAGTTTTTAGACGTTCATAGTTTTTGATGTGCTCAGCTGGGAGGTCAAAATAGGCCTTTTGCGGGTCACCAGTGAGAAAAGGCGATATAATGCCGGCCCATTGGTCCCGGGGCCACGCTTCTCTCTCTGCTATCCTTTCAAAGGTGGTAAGAAAGGCTTCCACGTCATCGCTGGGTGTTAGTTTCTGCAAAAAATGGCTGGCTCTAACAGACACTGGGTTGCTAACGGCAACGACCGCTTGCGCTTGTCCCTGAGCCAGCTGCTGTACGGCCTCCTGCAAGGCAGCCACCTGTGCTTGAGTGGACTCCTGCTGGGCCGTAAACTGGGCGGATAGCAGCCGTGTATTTTCCTGCTGCGCAGCTATAGCCTGTGCCAGGGCCTGCTGCTGCTGAGCCATTGCTTCCTCATGGCGACGGTTTGACTCTGCTGACGCTTGCTGCTGGGCCACAGTGGCTTGCTGCTGGGTCACAGTGGCTTGTGCCAAAGCCTTAACGACCTCCTCCATGCCTTTGTCTGCTGTTTGTAACGCCTGGGCTGACTTTACCCACGACATGCCATAAATATACTGTCTCTTTAAATGTCCGTTTTTAAACGGGTTTTTTGCGCCTGCAAATGCACTTTGCCCGCATCCTCCACCAGTTGTAAGCTTTGGGGTCTTTAAGCTCCGCGAGACAAGTGCGAAAAACCGTGTCAGTAAAGCAAAGGGTCTTTATTGGTGACCAAACAAAACAAAATAAAGCTTTTCTTCAGCATCCAAACCGTCACAACAAAAGTCCTGCTTGTTTCCAGCATAAATTAGGAAACAGTCTTTCTTCAGAAAACAACCAAAAGAAAGGCACATACGTTTTTAGTAGAGGTCCTTCAGAGCCTTCCCTGCAGACACAGCTTCCCTTCCAAACTACTCAAAAGTCCTCTCTGAGCAGCTAGCAGACTTCCATCTTATCCTCACAGGTGCACTCTCCCAACCCACACCCTCCAGCATCACTTCCTGCTTTAATGGGTGGTTGTCTGTGAGATCTTAACCCCTTGTGCGCTGGCTTCCAGGGTTTAGGAGTGGAGGCTTCATCCCACCCAAATAACACTTTGGAGCCTCCAAAATTCCAGCCCCCAAACTCCTTTACTAAGATAGAGAAGACTGCGATCCAGTCCTCTCTGAATTAGCGCCTGCCTGGAACTTTTCACCCACTTTTGGGTGACCCCCTGAACCCTCTACCTCTATTTAAATGGACCATAGTCCAAACAGTGGTGCCGTATAGCACCCGTCCAGGACCCACCTCCGGTGTCCTGTACACAGGCTATACGTGAAACAGACTGGATGAGAAGCAGTAAGCACTGCCAGGCTATACATGAAACAGAACAGACAGGATCAGAAGCAGTAAGCACTGCCAGGCTATACGTTAATTAAACCGACTGGATCAGAAGCAGTAAGCACTGCCAGGCTATACGTGAATGAAACCGACTGGATCAGAAGCAGTAAGCACTGCCAGGCTAAACATGAAACAGACTGGATGAGAAACAGTAAGCACTGCCAGGCTATACGTGAAACAGACTGGATCAGAAATAGTAAGCACTACCAGGCTAAACATGAAACCGACTGGATGAGAAGCAGTAAGCACTGCCAGGCTATACGTGAATGAAACCGACTGGATCAGAAGCAGTAAGCACTGCCAGGCTAAACATGAAACAGACTGGATGAGAAACAGTAAGCACTGTCAGGCTATACGTGAATTAAACAGACTGGATCAAAAACAGTAAGCACTGCCAGTTTATACGTGAAACAGACAGGAACAGAAATAGTAAGCACTACCAGGCTATACATGAAACAGACTGGATGAGAAACAGTAAGCACTGCCAGTTTATACGTTAAACAGACAGGAACAGAAATAGTAAGCACTACCAGGCTATACATGAAACAGACTGGATGAGAAACAGTAAGCACTGCCAGGCTATACATGAAGCAGACTGGATCAGAAACAGAAAGCACTGCCAGGCTATACATGAAACAGACTGGATCAGAAACAGAAAGCACTGCCAGGCTATACATGAAACAGACTGGATCAGAAACAGAAAGCACTGCCAGGCTATACAGTCATGTGAAAAAATTAGGACACCCTTTGAAAGCATGTGGTTTTTTGTAACATTTTTAATAAAAGGTTATTTCATCTCCGTTTCAACAATACAGAGAGATTAAAGTAATCCAACTAAACAAAGAAAACTGAAGAAAAGTCTTTTCAAGATCTTCTGTAAATGTCATTCTACAAAAATGCCTATTCTAACTGAGGAAAAAGATAGGACACCCTCACATGTATTCCCTCTTAAATTGGCTCAGATCTCACACAGGTATATCACACCAGGTGCACATAATTAGTAGATCGTTACTCTGCATGTTGAATGAGGCTTGCCCTATTTAAACCTCAGACATTTAGTTTGGTGTGCTCCTGACTGTTGAAGTGAGAGTGAGCACCATGGTGAGAGCAAAAGAGCTGTCAGAGGACTTCAGAAAAAAGATTGTAGCAGCCTATGAGTCTGGGAAGGGATTTAAAAAGATCTCAAAAGATTTTGAAATCAGCCATTCCACTGTCCGGAAGATAGTCTACAAGTGGAGGGCTTTCAAAACAACTGCCAACATGCCCAGGACTGGTCGCCCCAGCAAGTTCACCCCAAGAGCAGACCGCAAGATGCTAAAAGAGGTCTCCAAAAACCCTAAAGTGTCATCTCGAGAACTACAGCAGGCTCTGGCTACTGTTGATGTAGAAGTACATGCCTCTACAATCAGAAAGAGACTGTACAAGTTTAACTTGCATGGGAGGTGTGCAAGGAGGAAACATTTGCTTTCCAAGAGAAACATCGAGGCCAGACTGACATTTGCCAGAGATAAAGTTGACAAAGACCAGGACTTCTGGAATAATGTTCTTTGGACAGATGAGTCCAAAATTGAATTATTTGGACACAACAGCAGAGGACATGTTTGGCGTAAACCAAACACAGCATTCCAAGAAAAGAACCTCATACCAACTGTGAAGCATGGAGGTGGAAGTGTCATGGTTTGGGGCTGCTTTGCTGCAGCAGGACCTGGTCAGCTCACCATCATAGAATCCACGATGAATTCTACTGTGTATCAGAAGGTGCTTGAAGAACATGTGAGACCATCAGTTAGAAAATTAAAGCTGAAGCGGAACTGGACCATGCAACATGACAATGACCCAAAACATACTAGTAAATCAACCAAAGATTGGCTGAAAAATAAGAAATGGAGAGTCCTGGAATGGCCAAGTCAAAGTCCAGATTTGAATCCCATTGAGATGCTGTGGGGTGACTTGAAAAGGGCTGTACGTGCAAGAAACCCCTCAAACATCTCACAGCTGAAAAAGTTCTGCATTGAGGAGTGGGGTAAAATTTCCTCAGACCGATGTCGAAGACTGGTAGATGGCTATTAGAACCGTCTCACTGCAGTTATTTCAGCCAAAGGAGGTAACACTCGCTATTAGGGGCAAGGGTGTCCTATCTTTTTCCTCAGTTAGAATAGGCATTTTTGTAGAATTACATTTACAGAAGATCTTGAAAAGACTTTTCTTCAGTTTTCTTTGTTTAGTCGGATTACTTTAATCTCTCTGTATTGTTGAAACGGAGATGAAATAACCTTTTTTTAAAAATGTTACAAAAAACCACATGCTTTCAAAGGGTGTCCTAATTTTTTCACATGACTGTACATGGAACAGACAGGATCAAGACAGAGAACAGGTACAGAATATCAGGCAAAGCATGGACAAGGCGACAACAACAATGCTTTACCAAGCAACACCCCACAGAAGGGCAGATGGCAAAACCCCCTGGGTCAGCAGCAAGGGGCTACACCCAGAAAGGCAGAAGACAGAACTGACCCAAAACCCGCAGCTTACAGATAGAAAAAGCTGCAGGGAATGTTAACCCCACCAGAACCAGGAGTAACCAGAAGCACAGAACAAACTATACAAGTGTCAGTTCACACCAGTCACAGAATGCTGCAGCCAGCATGGCCCAAACAACAACCAGCATACACAGGATAAACTGTGGCCAGTACAAGGTTAGAGGCAGCCAGCCTACACAACAAGGAGTGACAGAACCACAGATATGACACAAACACAAATGCATCCATACTCAGACCATGTTCACACACAAGGCCCCAGCCAGTACGCATCAATGAACCAGCATACATGGAAACACCCACAGCCAGTACACAAAGTGCATGTGGCCAGCCTGCAAGGCACCAGTGACAGGAACTACAGAGATATGGAAGTGGGGAGACACAAACACAGGCAACAGTCCACACACAACACCGCAGCCCGCACTCATCCCCAAGTAACCAGCATACACAGGAATCAGTCTGCAGCCAGTACGTGAGAGAGCATGCAGCCAACCTACATGGCCACAAATGTCACAGTGAACCACACTGTGACACTTGTCTTACAGCTTGAGATCATGAACTACTGCTCTTACATTCTCCTTCAAAGTGTGTTGATGCACCTTATATTTATTTGTTCCTTTAATGATCACAAGGAGTCCAGGCAGCCTCAAACCATGATGTTCCTTCCACCATGTTTCATAGTTGGGATGAAGTGTTGTTGTTGTGCAGTGTCTTTTTCCTCCAATTACAGGGGTATCTCATCTGTCCATAGAACATTTTCCCAGAAGTATTGTGCAACATCCAAGTGGTCCCAGGCAAGCATGAGAAGGGCTGCAACATTTTCAGAATTCCCTGTTGTGTTCTTAGAGTGAACTTGACAGGACGCCCACTCCTAGGGAATCCTTAATTTTCTGCATTTGTGGATAATTTGTCTAACATAGTAACATAGTACATAAGGCTGAAAAAAGACATGTGTCCATCCAGTTCCTCCTGTTATCCTGCAAGTTGATCCAGAGGAAGGCAAAAAAAAAAACCCTGTGAGGTAGAAGCCAATTTTCCCCACTTTAGGGGAATAAAAAATTCCTTCCCGACTCCAATCAGGCAATCAGAATAACTCCCTGGATCAACGACCCCTCTCTAGTAGCTATAGCCTGTAATATTATTACACTCCAGAAATACATCCAGGCCCCTCTTGAATTCCTTTATTGTACTCACCTTGGATGAATGCACACCTAGCAATGGTTTTGTAGCATTTTCCAGCTTTTTACGCCTCTATAACACATCATGTTCTGAAAGTAGCTTGCATTGACACATGGTTTACACTAAACCAGGGATCAGCATAAACTACAACTCCCATAATGCTTTATTCACTTCTAGGGGAGTAAGAAGAACAGCTAAGCATGTTTGCATGCTGGTAATTGTAGTTTCACAGCAGCTGGAGTGCCGAAGGTTGCTGATCCCTGTACTAAATAATCTCTCTTGAGCAGAACAGATATGCCAGTAACCAGGCTTTGTGTGCCTGTATTTAATGGGCAAGGCACTTGTGAAACCTATTCTTCCACCTTTATCTCCTTAATTGACACATCTTTTGCCAATTAGCTCTGAAAGAAGTCATTAACACAGATTACTTTCTTTTTCTCCTTGCACCGAGGATGTTTACTCAGGGCGCTCAATAAAAGACATGAACAGTACAACTGGTTGTTTGTTATTAGATTGTGTTTGACCACAAAATTACAATCAGGCAAAATGTTATTAGTAATCAATTCAAAAATCCAGGTAATTGCAAAGTTTCACTTAATTTTTCTTGCAACTGTATTATGCTAGGTATGTTCCCAGAGTAAATCTTATTTTAGATAGGTAATATAATATAATATAGCCTAGAAATGATGATTCCATGTAAAACAAATGGCTGCACCTTTATATTTGATGTATGGATTCTATTAGTTATTTATCATGTTGACATTGATGCCTTTTCTTCAAGGACAGAACAGAATATATTTTAAAAAAAAATTAACATGACAACTTCCAGTCAGGTCAATTTACTGAGCAGCTATAACTCATCATATCCTTCCTATTTCCAGATATATTATTCATCAGTTCTTCTAAGGTCAAAATTTTAATTTATTATTTTCATAATGCTTGCAATGTACCACAATGAAATCTACGGCAGCTCAGAGCTGCCATAGATTTCAGTCATTATTTACGCCAGTTTCTGATGTAAATAATGATGAATTGGCCAATGTCCTCACTCCGCCCTCACCACACCCCCTTTTTGTAGACTTGGCGAGGGCAGTGTAAAATGTAGATTGAATTTCTATGCCAAAAAGAGGCGTCAGGGGAATCATAAATTCCCCCCTTAGTCATTTAGTTAAGTGACTTGTGACAGCTGGGAGAGGAACTCGACGGGATTTGTGGAAGGAGGATAACTAATGCAGGTAGTAGGGCGAGCAGAAGAAAGGAGCCTTGAGACATCTTCTTTTATTGGGTCAAATGTTGAAAGTGAGCAAGACGAAGCAGATCAATGCTACGTGGAGCCTAGAAGATAATTTAATGCTGGATATTGTCAATTTTAACTTTGACATAAATGGCCAGGTCTCCATCACTGAGATCTTTGATAGGTGCCTTAACTTTAGGAAAAAGGAGAAATGATTAGGTTAGTGTAGAGATTAATTAAATAGATTTGTTTGCCACAGTGAGGGGCAGAGTTATACAATTTGAGCCCCCTACCCCTATTCAACATTTGAACATCTCTGAAGTTTCCAGATACAACATAATAAACAGTTTTAGGAAGCCTAAATATATAGAATATATATCTACAAATAATAAAGAATACAAGAAACTAATAAACGCAACAGAACCGCAATAAAAAAAACGCTAGTCCGTTTTCTGCTGTTTTGGTCAACTTTGTTTCCTTATGTATTATGTGATCACAACTGCTGTATCCTGTGATCACAATTGGTATGGTGATAATAGGGCAGATACTACTAACAATGAAGAAATAAAGAGACACAGAGACTTTCAGAGGCAGCAGAATGGAAAGTCTCGGGTAGCCTAAGCATATAGAAATATGCATATATAAGTATAAGCCAGCGCAATAAAAAAAAAAACGCAAGAGAACCGCAACATAAACGCAAGTGTGTTTTTTGTCCAATCCACTCACTTCTCATCCCCTAGGACAATATACTCTCTTGATGGCAAAGATGTCAAAGGTTTCCACTAATCTATATTTGAGAAAGTAAATTTTATGGTTGGATAGGATTGGATGAACTCTCTAAATCCATTTCATGTTTTAGGTGGATTTTTAAGGCCGAACACTATAAAAGAAGGGGGTAGTCATTATACACCGAAGCCACTGAGGAAGAAGTTGTCACCTCGAAACGCGTCCGGCTGTTTCAGAATAGAGAACTACCCACCTAAAACGTTTTACAAGATATCCAACGACATTATCTATTCTATCTTGGATTTTTATTAAAAGGACTGAGCCCTTGGAAAGATCCTGCAGGGCCAACACAAGTAGGCAGGGTCAGCAATACCATAGTGCAAAATACAGTCTTATCAGAACCATATACCACACTGAAGCACGATATACTGCCCCAAAAGTTGTTCCTCTGTGGTGGCCATCAATAGATGCCATTTTCTGTCCTCCTCCACGTTGTCACTGATTAAGATATGGAGCAGGGGTTTAGGAGGCAAGATGTGGGCCACAGCAGTTGAATTCAGGAGGGCATGTGAGGTGGCTGGCTGGGTACATTAGTACCTGATTCTCACAGCTTTAATTACCGCTGAGAGCTAATTATGTAACAGGCCAGTGGCAGAGAGGAGGGTTGAGCGCCCCCCTGGGCATTGGCCCACCAGGAAATTTCCCTATGGCCAATGACACCCCTGCGGAGAAAGCTGTAATAGGTGAAAAATCAAAATGGGCACTTTTTCGGCGGTTTGCCTCCCAGAAACAAAATATAAAGTGATCAAAAAGTCAAAGACATAATAATCCATAATAATAATAGTATCAATAAAAACTACAGATCACCGTGAAAAAAGAATGAGCCTTCAGTCAGTTCCATAGATTTAACTATAAAAAAGTTATGTATACATTTTTCAAACTTAACCGCCTCCGGACCGCCTAACGCAGGATCGCGGTCCGGAGGCTGCTGTCTTAGGCAGAGTGACGCATTGGTGCATCATCTCGCGAGATGCGAGACTTCCTGTGAACGCGCGGACACAGGCGCGCGCATTCACAGGAACTACAGGTAAGCGAGTGGATCTACAGCCTGCCAGCGGCGATCGTTCGCTTGCAGGCTGTAGATGCGATTTTTTTAACCCCTAACAGGTATATTAGACTCCCTGATCAGAGAGTCTATATGGGATGATCACCCCCCTGTAAGGCTCCATTCAGACGTCCGTATGTGTTTTACGGATCCACGGATCCATGGATCGGATCCCCAAAACACATACGGACGTCTGAATGGAGCCTTACAGGGGGGTGATCAATGACAGGGGGGGTGATCACCCCATATAGACTCTCTGATCACCCCCCTGTCATTGATCACCCCCCTGTCATTGATCACTCTCCTGTAAGGCCCATTCAGACGTCCGTATGTGTTTTACGGATCCACGGATCCATGGATCAGATCCACAAAACACATACGGACGTCTGAATGGAGCCTTACAGGGGGGTGATCACCCCATATACACTCCCTGATCACCCCCCTGTCATTGATCACCCCCCTGTAAGGCTCCCTTCAGACGTCCGTATGTGTTTTGCGGATCCGATCCATGGATCCGCAAAACACATACGGACCTATGAATGGAGCCTTACAGGAGGGTAATCAATGACAGGGGGGTGATCAGGGAGTCTATATGGGGTGATCACCCCCCTGTCATTGATCACCCCCCTGTAATTCTCCATTCAGACGTCCGTATGTGTTTTGCGGATCCATGGATCCGCAAAACACGGACACCGCGGATCCGCAAAACACATACGGACATCTGAATGGAGCCTTACAGGGGGGTGATCAATGACAGGGTGGTGATCACCCCATATAGACTCCCTGATCACCCCCCTGACATTGATCACCCCCCTGTGAGGCTCCATTTAGACTTTTTTTGGCACAAGTTAGCGGAATTTTTTTTTAGTTTTTTTTGTTTTTTTTTTACAAAGTCTCATATTCCACTAACTTGTGTCAAAAAATAAAATCTCACATGAACTCACCATACCCCTCACGGAATCCAAATGCGTCAAATTTTTTAGACATTTATATTCCAGACTTCTTCTCACGCTTTAGGGCCCCTAAAATGCCAGGGCAGTATAAATACCCCACAAGTGACCCCATTTCGGAAAGAAGACACCCCAAGGTATTCACTGAGGGGCATATTGAGTCCATGAAAGATTTAACTTTTTGTCCCAAGTTAGCGGAAAAGGAGACTTTGTGAGAAAAACAAAAAAAAAAGCAATTTCCGCTAACTTGTGCCCCCCAAAAAAAAATCTTCTATGAACTCGCCATGCCCCTCATTGAATACCTTGGGGTGTCTTCTTTCCAAAATGGGGTCACATGTGGGGTATTTATACTGCCCTGGCATTTTAGGGGCCCTAAAGCGTGAGAAGAATTCTGGGATCCAAATGTCTAAAAATGCCCTCCTAAAAGGAATTTGGGCCCCTTTGCGCATCTAGGCTGCAAAAAAGTGTCACACATGTGGTATCGCCGTACTCAGGAGAAGTAGGGCAATGTGTTTTGGGGTGTCTTTTTACATATACCCATGCTGGGTGAGATAAATATCTTGGTCAAATGCCAACTTTGTATAAAAAAATGGGAAAAGTTGTCTTTTGCCGAGATATTTCTCTCACCCAGCATGGGTATATGTAAAAAGACACCCAAAAACACATTGCCCAACTTCTCCTGAGTACGGCGATACCACATGTGTGACACTTTTTTGCAGCCTAGGTGGGCAAAGGGGCCCAAATTCCAAAGAGCACCTTTAGGATTCCACAGGGCATTTTTTACAAATTTTGATTTCAAACTACTTCTCACGCATTAGGGCCCCTAAAATGCCAGGGCAGTATAACTACCCCACAAGTGACCCCATTTTGGAAAGAAGACACCCCAAGGTATTCCGTAAGGGGCATGGCGAGTTCCTAGATTTATTTATTTTTTGTCACAAGTTAGCGGAAAATGATGATTTTTTTATTTTTATTTTTTCTTACAAAGTCTCATATTCCGCTAACTTGTGACAAAAAATAAAAAATTCTAGGAACTCGCAATGCCCCTCATGGAATACCTTGGGGTGTCTTCTTTCCAAAATGGGGTCACTTGTGGTGTAGTTTGAAATCAAAATGTGTAAAAAATGCCCCGTGAAATCCTAAAGGTGCTCTTTGGAATGTGGGCCCCTTTGCCCACCTAGGCTGCAAAAAAGTGTCACACATGTGGTATCGCCGTACTCAGGAGAAGTTGGGCAATGTGTTTTGGGGTGTCATTTTACATATACCCATGCTGGGTGAGAGAAATATCTCGGCAAATGACAACTTTTCCCATTTTTTATACAAAGTTGGCATTTGACCAAGATATTTATCTCACCCAGCATGGGTATATGTAAAATGACACCCCAAAACACATTGCCCAACTTCTCCTGAGTGCAGAGATACCACACGTGTGACACTTTTTTGCAGCCTAGGTGGGCAAAGGGGCCCACATTCCAAAGAGCACCTTTAGGATTTCACAGGGCATTTTTTGCACATTTTGATTTTAAAACTACTTCTCACACATTAGGGCCCCTAAAATGCCAGGGCAGTATAACTACCCCACAAGTGACCCCATTTTGGAAAGAAGACACCCCAAGGTATTTCGTGATGGGCATAGTGAGTTCATGGAAGTTTTTATTTTTTGTCACAAGTTAGTGGAATATGAGACTTTGTAAGGAAAAAAATAAAATAAAAATCATCATTTTCCACTAACTTGTGACAAAAAATAAAAAGTTCTATGAACTCACTATGCCCATCAGCGAATACCTTAGGGTGTCTACTTTGCGAAATGGGGTCATTTCTGGGGTTTTTCTACTGTCTGGGCATTGTAGAACCTCAGGAAACATGACAGGTGCTCAGAAAGTCAGAGCTGCTTCAAAAAGCGGAAATTCACATTTTTGTACCATAGTTTGTAAACGCTATAACTTTTACCCAAACCATTTTTTTTTTACCCAAATTTTTTTTTTATCAAAGACATGTAGAACAATAAATTTAGAGAAAAATTTATATATAGATGTCGGTTTTTTTTTTTGAAACACTGAAAGTAAAAAATGTAATTTTTTGGCAAAAATTTCTGTAAATTTCGATTAATAACAAAAAAAGTAAAAATGTCAGCAGCAATGAAATACCACCAAATTAAAGCTCTATTAGTGAGAAGAAAAGGAGGTAAAATTAATTTGGGTGGTAAGTTGCATGACCGAGCAATAAAACGGTGAAAGTAGTGTAGTGCAGAATTGTAAAAAGTGGTCTGGTCATTAAGGGTGTTTAAGCTAGGGGGGCTGAGGTGGTTAAAGGGGTTTTGCAGTTTTTTTAAACTGATGATCTATCCTCTGGATCCTACTCCTGCCGATTAGCTGCTTGAGAAGGCAGCGCCGCTGGCAGTAGCGCCGCTGCCTTCTTGCTGTTTACCGCAGGCCCACTGACGTCACAGCTAGTATCACTGGCCTGGGCGAGGCTAAGCTCTGTTCAAGTGAAAATTATATAAATGTGGTATCCTGCTGGCCCTTAGAATGAAGGTAACAGGTCAGTTTTACAGCAGAGGGAAAGTTGCAAGAACCAAACCCATAAAACTATGGCAGGATTGCGTTTTTGTTGTTTTGTTTTTTTCATTACAAAGTACAACTTGTCTAGCAAAAAAACAAGCCATGTAAATGAAAAAATAAAAAGTCATAGCTCCTGGAAAGCAGGGAGTAAAAAATGAAATCAGAAAAACGGAAAATTGGCCTGTCGTCAAGGGGTTAAATGTACTATCTCTCCAGAATGAAGGAATGGATCGCTAAGGCCTCATTCACATCTCCGTCAAGCAGATCTGGCAGGCTGTTCTGGCAGAGTTCAGCCTGCCGGATAGCCACATTCTCTACTCCACTATTGACTGTAATGAGATGCTGTGGTGATCTGGCCACTTTACAGCATAAATGGCAGGTTTCAGCCGGACAAGAACTGTTGTACGCAATGTTTTTTTTAAATCAGACCGGCAGCCGGGATTTGGGCCGGATGTGCTTGACGGAGATGTGAACGAGGCCCAAATGAAAGGTATCATTACATTCAGCTGAGCTAGCCCTACAAGGCACAAAACACATTTCTGCCATAGTTTTCTGGGTTTGGATCTTGCAGCTTTCCCTCTGCTGTAACCATGAATTTCCCTGGTTTAACCATTTTGCGATGACAGATTCCCTTTTTTTTTAATTCGTTTTATTAACAGAAATAAAAGTACAACCGCATCATACACATTTGTTGCCAAATACAGTGCATACATGAACGTTTCAGACTTGTATGATCCAATTCTCCTAATACAGAAAACAATATAAACAGCAGAAAAGTAACTGTCATATCCTTATCTCTGACCCTCTATTGCAATTCTATCCGCCCCATGTTACATTATAGAAAATAAAGCAATTTTTAATGTGCACAGAATTCCCAACACACCTACTGAGCCATATCTCCTCGAGCCGCTGTTATTGCTTGTCGCAGTCTCGGGGTTGAATACATGGTTTGTGCTGCCCCCCACAACAAGCCCCAAAATTAGTCAAATTTCTGTGGTTTATTGTGGTGTTTATATACCAGTACTATGTAGGGTAGAATTTGATTTATTTGCATTTTCCACATGGTCAGGTTCGGTGTATTGGGTTCGTACATTTGAGTGCTATACATTTACGTGCCATAAATAGGGATTCCCTTAGGAATGTCGTTGTATAATGGTCTCAGTTGTCATTGTTTATTATTCCTAACAGGCAGACCTCAGGAATACACTGCCACCGAACCGCTAGTAATGAGGAAAGAAGATCAGTCACCTCCTTCCAGAATATAGCTATCGGGTTTCAATTCCAGATCGTGTGCCAGAAGTCCGCCTCTTGTTTCCCACACCTCGGACGTGCAGTAGATGAGGCTCTGCCCGTTTTATACACCCTAACTGGTGTTAGATATGACTGAAGAATGATGAAGAGTAGGATTATTTTATTGTTTATTGCTGGTGATACTAGCAGATGTGACTCCAATAAATCCGCTATTAGTTCATCTGTAAGTGTGGGTATCAACCTTTTCGATTTGTCTATTACCGGGAGGGGCTCTGCGCTAATCTTTGCTCGTACTAGGTGTGAGTAAATTGCTGAAACTAATCCTCTGGGACCCTGGGTTCTGACTGATCCTATGAGTGGGTATTTAGACAGTCTGGTGCTGCCTTGTGGAAATTTGTTTTGTACAACAGCCCTGAGTTGTAGGTATGAGGAGAAGTGGGTGCGCGGAATATCATACTTTTGTGTCAAAGCCTCTAATGCAGGGATGGCCAACCTGAGGCTCTCCAGCTGTTGCTAAACTACAACTCCCATCATGCCCAGACAGTCTACAGCTATCAGCCTACAGCAGGGCATGGTGGGAGTTGTAGTTTTACAACAGCTGGAGAGCCGCAGCTTGGCCATGCCTGCTCTAATGTCATAAAAAATCCTTGATCATATATATCCCCCATTTATCTGCTCCCATTGCTCCCTGTATATTTGGTATAGACTAATTTCCCCATAGAGGTAAGTCTGAAACCACCTCTGTAAATTTAGCTAATAGTTTAGCTTCTTTCCAGACCGTTTGGGCTAATTTGTGTAGTGGTAGCATTGGCCTTTGGAATTTTGGTGGCCCTTCCAAAACCAACCATAAAGTATTACATTCAAGATAGGTTTTTAGGAAGTCCTCTGAGGTAGGTAAATCCTCTGTGGTGAACCATGTGTTAATGAGCCTTAATTGGCCAGCTAAATAATATATAAAATAATCCGGTAGGGCCATGCCTCCCTCTAGTTTAGGACGTCTTAGCGTATCTAGGCTAACTTTGGCTCGGGATCTGCCCCATATAAACACCCTGGTCATGGAATCTAATCCTTTGAACAGAGATTTGGGTATATGCGTCTCTGCGTGTTGAGCGCTATAATAGCACTTTTGGGAGTATAATCATTTTCACAAAATTAATTCTCCTTACTAGAGATGGCCAGTTCGCAGTGTTCGCCCGTGAACACATGCGATCTGCCATCTTAACTGAAAAGTCCGGCGAGGCACAGGTAATTTCTCACCTGTGCGCGAGCCGCTCTGAAATGACATGCGGTCTCTGGGAGCAGCCAGTTCCGAGAACGGCCCCCAGAGGCCGTTCTTTGAACTGCCTGCTCCCGGAGACCGCATGTCATTTCAGACCGGCTCGCGCACAGGCACAGGTAAGGACTTACCTGTGCCTCACAGGACTTTTGAGTTAAGATGGCAGATCGCATGTGTTCACGGGGCGAACACTGCAAACTGGCCATCACTGCCCCTCACCACCAAGATAGGCAATAGTTTCCAATTGTTAAATTTATTCCAGATATGTTCAATTAGGGGGCACATGTTAAGTGATAGAGCTTGGGAATATCGCTTGGTAATTTTGACCCCTAGATTTTTAAAATGATCTACCACTTTCAACTGAGAGACATGTGAGGGTCCATTCCATTCCGCCTCCTGCCCAGTGGCATGTACACCGATTTCCCCCAATTAATTCTCAGGCCCGAGTATTCTCCAAGACAGATTCCCTTTTAATATCACATACATGGTGCAATGGTTCTTCCATTTAATAAATGTATCATAGAAAATAAAAGTATATTTAGCTTTTTCAAAGGCACTGAGGAAATGAGCTGCCAATTAGAGTCACTGTTGAGGATTATATTTACACTATGCAGTGTCAAAGATAATTAAGAGAAATCTATGGTGTATAAATCTGCATCTCCTACTCTGTTATATTTGATAATGAGCTTGTATGCCTTAAAATAAGATGTCAAAAAATGTGTTTACAGTTATCCAGAGCAACCTCATTAATAAAAAGAAATGGAACATAGGAAACTGCTGAAGAAACTCCAGGCTGTTTAAAAATAGGCAATTTAGAAGCAACCTAAATTTATGTATATGAATATATCAAAGCACTGCTAAGAAAAGCTTGCTCATACTGTACCTAAAAAAGACTGGTGACCAAGAGACACACACTGAGGAAAACAAGGAAAACATTTTTTTATCCTCATATAGAAACTTATGAAAATTAAAGACAATGTTCACCTAAAATGGAAAATAAATCAAAAGTTACCTTGAAACTGACTGACCTGTTACATGTGCGCTTGGCAGCGGAAGGCATCTGTGTTGGTCCCATGTTTACATGTGCCCACATTGCTGAGAAAAATTATGTTTTAATATATGCAAATGAGTCTCTAGGGGCAATGGGGGCGTTGCCGTTACACCTAGAGACTCAGCTGTCTCTGCAACTACCAGGCCCTCTCCACTTTGAGTGACATAATCAAGCAGTGAAAACGTCATTACGCCTCACCCTGTCAAACTACAAAGGGCACGGCAGTTGCAGAGAGAGCTAAGCCTCTAGGAGTTGGCAATGCCAACGGTTGCTCCTAGAAGCTCATTTGCATATATTGGAACATGATTTTTCTTAGCAACGCGGGCAAATATGAACATGGGACCAACACAGATGCCTTCAGCTGCCAAGCGCACATGTAACAGGTCAGCCAGTTTCATAGGTACAAATCTGCTGACAGATGCATATACTGATGTCACTTAGAGAGATGTCGCGAACATAAATTTTCGCGAACGGGCGAACCGCCATTGACTTCAATAGGCAGGCGAATTTTAAAACCCACAGGGACTCTTTCTGGCCAGAATAGTGATGGAAAGGTTGTTTCAAGGGGACTAACACCTGGACTGTGGCATGCCGGAGGGGGATCCATGGCAAAACTCCCATGGAAAATTACGTAGTTGACGCAGAGTCGGGTTTTAATCCATAAAGGGCATAAATCACCTAACAATCCTAAATTGTTTGTAATAACGTGATTTAAAACATCAGGTATGATGTTGTATCGATCAGGTAGTGTAACGGTTACGCCCGCTTCACAGTGACAGACCAAACTATGACAGACCAAACTCCGCAACGTTTAACGCACCGCAAACAACCGCAAACAGTCCATTTGCACAACCGCAAACTTCCCATTTGCACAAGGTTGGATACCAAGCTAGCCATGTCCCGTTCCTTGTCCTCACTGATGTCATTGAAGGTCTCTTCCTCCACCCAGCCATGTACAACACCAAGGGTCCCTGAAGGGTGACAACAAGCCCCCTGGGACGCCTGCTGTCTTTGGTTTTCCACTTCCTCAAAGCCACCTTCCTTCTCTGACTCCTCTTCTTCAGACTCCTCTTTCTGCGTTGCCTCTCTCTGCGTTATTATAAGGTGTGTTTAAGTAGTACTATTCCTATCAGTTTAATCCCTGTTACGTCACCTATCAGGGGACGTGTATGGAATAGATTTTAGGAACCGGGAGATGGAAAAAGATGCTTGGTTGGTCCTTCTACTTCCAATTTGGGGCACTGCGCGTGCAATATACTGTTCCACCATATAGGAGTGGTGTTAAGTAGTACTATTCCTATCAGTTTAATCCCTGTTATGTCCCCTATCAGGGGACGTGTATATGGCATCGATTTTAGGAACCAGGAGATGGAAAAAGATGCTTGGTCGGTCCTCCTACTTCCAATTTGGGACACTGCACGTGCAATCGAATGTGCCACCAGATAGGAGTGGTGTGTTAAGTAGTACTATTCCTATCAGTTTAATCCCTGTTACGTCCCCTATCAGGGGACGTGTATATGGAATCGATTTTAGGAACCGGGAGATTGAAAAAGATGCTTTAATCAGTTTAATCCCTGTTACGTTCACTATTATTATTATAAGGTGTGTTAAGTAGTACTATTCCTATTAGTTTAATCTCTGTTACGTCCGTGTATGGAATAGATTTTAGACAATCGCAAAGAGTTGTCAATAGTTGACACACTCATGACATAAATTTTATTCCTCTATGCGTCAATCTTGGTGTAGTGATGACTGTGCTCGTGCGCACATTTGGGAGATTGCAGGCGATGGGGGTTTTTCAAAGCCTATGGTCGTGCTGAGGTAGTTCAGTGACAGTTAAGTGACCCAGAAAACAATGATTCTGCAGTGTGGGCCCATTGTTGGCCCAGTAGGCTTTGATAATCACCTTAGATGATCACAAAGAAAATGTATGTTTTTTTCTATGCAAAATTATCCAGCAGATCGCTTTTGATCTGTTCAAAATGAAGCAACGACCTTGCTGTAGCAGCGGGCAGAAAAATTGATGTTTCCCAGGCAGAAAGTGCCCTTAAACATTGCGGCTTGAACCCTAGTTGGTGGCGGATAAGTCACGCAAGTCATCCGGCATTCAGAGATAAAATATAGCAGTGTGTGGACCATTTTTAGCCCAAGGCAGCTCATCTCAGTCATCAGGCCTTTTTTAGTCGAATGTATCGCCCAATGTCAGTCCCTTCGGGATCCATCCCTCATTCATCTTAATAAAGGTGAGGTAATCTAGACTTTTTTGACCTAGGTGACTTCTCTTCAAAGTGACAATACCTCCTACTGCACTGAAGGTCCTTTCTGACAGGACACTTGAAGCGGGAAAGGCCAGAAGTTCTATCGCAAATTGGGAGTTCTAGCTCAGTCCACAGGTCAAGCCTGCACACCCAGTAGTCAAGGGGTTCATTGCTCCGCAGAGTGTCGATATCTGCAGTTAAGGCGGGGTAGTCTGCTACCTGTCAGTCGAGTCATTCTCTGAGGGTGGACCCCGAAGGGCTGTGGTGATGCGTAGGACTTAAAAAGCTCTGCATGGCCTCCATCAACAACGCGTCTGTAAAACGTCCTGTCCTTGCCAGCGTGGTCGTGGTAGGAGGAGGATTACTTTCACCTCTTCCCCTGTTAGATTCCCGTTGTGCTGTGACATTACCCTTATACGCGGTGTAAAGCATATTTTTTAATTTATTTTGTAACTGCTGCATCCTTTCCGACTTCTGGTAATTCGTTAATATTTCAGGCACTTTCTGCTTATACTGGGGGTCTAGTAGCGTGGCCACCCAGTACAGGTCGTTCTCCTTCAGCCTTTTTATACGAGGGTCCCTCAACAGGCACGACAGCATGAAAGACCCCATTTGCACAAGGTTGGATGCCGAGCTCCTCATGTCCCGTTCCTCGTCCTCACTGATCTCACTGAAGGTCTGTTCTTCCCCCCAGCCATGTACAACACCATGGGTACCAGATAGGTGACAACAACGAGCACCCTGGGATGCCTGCTGTGGTTGGTATTCCTCCTCCTCAAAGCCACATTCCTCCTCTGACTCCTCTTCCTCAGACTCCTCTTCTAGCATTGCCGCAGGTCCAGCAAGCGATGCTGATAAGGCTGTTTCTGGTGGTGATGATGGTGACCACAACTCTTACTCTTCCTCTTCACGCTCATCTACGGCCTGATCCAGCACTCTTCGCAGGGCACGCTCCAGGAAGAAAACAAATGGGATGATGTCGCTGATGGTGCCTTCGGTGCGACTGACTAGGTTTGTCACCTCCTCAAAAGGACACATGAGCCTACAGGCATTGCGCATGAGCGTCCAGTAACGTGGCAAAAAAAATCCCAGCTCCGCAGAGGCTGTCCTAGCACCCCGGTCATACAAATACTCGTTGACGGCTTTTTCTTGTTGGAGCAGGCGGTCGAACATTAGGAGTGTTGAATTCCAACGTGTCGGGCTGTCGCAAATCAAGCGCCTCACTGGCATGTTGTTTCGGCACTAAATGTCTGAAAAGTGCGCCATGGCCGTGTAGGAACGCCTGAAATGGCCACACACCTTCCTGGCCTGCTTGAGGACGTCCTATAAGCCTGGGTACTTATGCACAAAGCGTTATACGATCAGATTCAACACATGTGCCAAGACCAAATTCAATGCCGCCAACAAATTGCTTCCATTGTCACACACTACTTTGCCGATCTCCAGTTGGTGCGGAGTCAGCCACTGATCCACCTGTGCGTTCAGGGCGGACAGGAGTGCTGGTTGGGTGTGACTCTCTGCTTTCAGGCAAGTCAACCCCAAGACGGAGTGACACTGTCGTATCCAGGATGTGGAATAGCCCCTGGTGAGCTGGGGGGGTGCCGTTGATGTGGAGAAAGTTGCAGCAGCAGAAGAGGACTCAGCCAAGGAGGTTATGGAAGAGAATGGAGTAGGAGGAGTAGATGAGGTGGCAGCAGGCCTGCCTGAAAGTCGTGGCGGTGTCACCAACTCCTCTGCAGAGCCACGCATTCCATGCTTGCAGACATGAGCAGGTTTACCCAATGCGCAGTGTAGGTGATATACCTGCCCTGACCGTGCTTTGCAGACCAGGTATCAGTGGTCAGATGGACCCTTGCCCCAACATTGTGTGCCAGACATGCCATGACTTCCTTTTGCACAATCGAGTACACGTTGGGGATTGCCTTTTGCGCAAAGAAATTTCAGCTGGGTACCTTCCACTGCTGTGTCCCAATAGCTACAAATTTTTTGAAGGCCTCAGACTCCACCAGCTTGTATGGTAAAAGCTGGTGGACTAAGAGTTCAGACAAGCCAGCTGTCAGACGCCAGGCAAGGGGGTGACTTTGTGACATTGGCTTCTTACGCTCAAACATGTCCTTGACAGACACCTGACTGTGGGCAGATGAGCAGGAACTGCTCAAGGCGAGAGGCGGAGTGGTGGGTGGTTGAGAGGGGGCAAGGAGGACAGCAGTGGTTGATGTGGCTGAAGATGCTGGACCGGGAGGAGGATGGTGGCTTTGAGTTTGTGTGCTGCTTTTACTCATGTGTTGATCCCATAGGCGTTTGTGATGGGAGATCATGTGCCTTCGCAAAGCAGTTGTACCTAGGTGGGTGTTGCACTTCCCACGACTCGGTTTCTTTTGGCACAGGTTGCAAATGGCATCACTGTTATCAGAGGCAGACACACAAAAAAAATGCCACACTGCTGAGCTTTGCAATGACGGCATTCTGGTGGTGGCAACAGCATGCGTTGATTGGCGTGCTGTCTGGCTAACCCCGGGTGCCGATACATGCTGTCTGACTGTGCCACTAGCTCCTTGCGACGACCTCCCCCTGCTTCCAACTCGTCCCCTCCTCCTCTCTGTCTCCCCATCTGAACTTTCCCCCTGTTCTTCTTCTCTTCGAGCGGGCACCCACGTGACATCCACGGACACATTGTCATCATCAACCACTTCACTTGTATCTGACAACTCAGCAAAGGAAGCAGCAGCGGGTACAACATCATCATTATCACACCGTACGTCCATCTGTGTAATCCTGCCTGACTGAGACATATCCCTGTTATCTACATCCTCTTGCAATAATGGTTGCGCATCACTCATTTCTTCCAACTGATGTGTAAATAACTCTTCTGACAGATCAAGTGAAGCGGCTGTGGTGCTAGTATTGGTGGTGGCGGCAGGCGGGCGAGTGGTAACTTGAGAGGTTCCTGAAGCTGAGCTGGAGGAGGATGGTGCGTCAAGGTTCCCAGTGGAAGCTGTAGAAGATTGGGTGTCCTGTGTTAGCCAGTCAACTATGTCCTCAAAACATTTCGAGTTCAGGGTACGTGGCCTCTGAACACTGGGCATTATTTTAGGGCCAAAGGGAATCACAGCACCACGACCACGACGGCCCCTGCGGGGTGGCCTGCCTCTGCCTGTCATTTTTTTTAGATTAGTTAAGTTGTACTATGCGTGCAAGCTACTGTGACACCAGATATGAGTTGCACTGAAGTGACACTATGGACTTGCAGCTGGGCCTTAAACACACAAACACGTGTGTGCAACTGGGTCTTAAACACACAAACACGTGTGTGCAACTGACTGCTAGTTATTTACAGTCAAATTTGTTGTTTTTCTTTAAATGGAATCGAATGTGACACCAGATATGAGTTGCGCTGAAGTGACACTATGCGCTTGCAGCTGGGCTTTTAACACACAAACACATGTGTAACTGACTGCTATTTATTCAGTCAAAATTGTTGTTTTTCTTTAAATGGAATCGAATGTGACACCAGATATGAATGGCGCTGAAGTGACACTATGCACTTGCAGCTGGGCCTTTAACACACAAACACATGTGTAACTGACTGCTATTTATTCAGTCAAAATAGTTGTTTTTCTTTAAATGGAATCGAATGTGACACCAGATATGAATGGCGCTGAAGTGACACTATGCACTTGCAGCTGGGCCTTTAACACACAAACACGTGTGTGCAACTGACTGCTATTTATTCATTCAAAATTGTTGTTTCTCTTTAAATATAATCGAATGTGACACCAGATATGAATGGCGCTGAAGTGACACTATGCACTGGCACTGGGCCTTAAACACACAAACACATGTGTAACTGACTGCTATTTATTCAGTCAAAATTGTTGTTTTTCTTTAAATGGAATCAAATGTGACACCAGATATGAGTTGCGCTGAAGTGACACTATGCACTGGCACTGGGCCTTAAACACACAAACACGTGTGTGCAACTGGCTGCTAGTTATTCACAGTCAAAATTGTTGTTTTTCTTTAAATGGAATCAAATGTGACACCAGATATGAGTTGCACTGAAGTGACACTATGCGCTTGCAGCTGGGCCTTTAACACACAAACACGTGTGTAACTGACTGCTATTTATTCAGTCAAAATTGTTGTTTCTCTTTAAATGTAATAGAATGTGACACCAGATATTTTTTATTAGGTGGTGGTGACAGCGACATTATTTGCGCTATACCTCCTGTTTAACTTGTGCGCATCCTAAATATCAGTGACATTCATTCAGTCTAATTTTTTATTAAGCGGTGGTGAAAGCGACATTACTTGCGATATACCTCCTGTATAACGTTTGCGCATCCTAAATATCAGTGACATTCATTCAGTGTAATTTTTTATTAGGCAGTGGTGACTGCGACATTACTTGCGGTATACCTCCTGTTTAACGTGTGTGCATCCTAAATATCAGTGACATTCATTCAGTGTAATTTTTTATTAAGCGGTGGTGAAAGCAACATTACTTGCGCTATACCTCCTGTAAAACGTTTACGCATCCTAAATATCAGTGACATTCATTCAGTATAATTTTTATTAGGCGGTGGTGACAACGACATTATTTGCACTATACCTCCTGTTTAACGTGTGCGCATCCTAAATATCAGTGACATTCATTCAGTGTAATTTTGTTATTAGGCAGTGGTGACAACGACATTACTTGCGATATACCTCCTGTATAACATTTGCGCATCCTAAATATCAGTGACATTCATTTGGTGTCATTTTTTATTAGGCAGTGGTGACAGCGACATTACTTGCGCTATACCTCCTGTATAACATTTGTACATACTAAATATCAGTGGCATTCATTCAGTGTAATTTTTTATTAGGCGGTGGTGACAGCGACATTACTTGTGCTATACCTCCTGTTCAATGTGTGCGCATCCTAAATATCAGTGACATTCATTCAGTGTAATTTTTTATTAGGTGCTGGTGACAGCGACATTATTTGCGCTATACCTCCTGTTTAACGTGTGCGCATCCTAAATATCAGAGACATTCATTCAGTGTAATTTTTTATTAAGCGGTGGTGAAAGCGACATTACTTGCAATATACCTCCTGTATAACGTTTGCGCATCCTAAATATCAGTGACATTCATTCAGTGTAATTTTTTATTAGGTGGTGGTGACAGCAACATTATTTGCGCTATACCTCCTGTTTAACGTGTGCGCATCCTAAATATCAGTGACATTCATTCAGTATAATTTTTTATTAAGCGGTGGTGAAAGCGACATTACTTGCGATATACCTCCTGTATAACGTTTGCGCATCCTAAATATCAGTGACATTCATTCAGTGTAAGTGTTACTTGCGCTATAACTCCTGTTTAGCGTGTGAGCATCCTAAAAATATCTGTGACATTTTGTGTACTTTATTTGTGCATAAACTTACAAACCCTGCGTTACTGTACGTGTGACATACTTGCAAGCATATATACCATTTAATATGCGCAAGGCGAGCAGTAAGGGACGGCGAAGTGGCCGTGCTGCTGATGGTGCACCCAGAGGCCGTGGCCCTGGGTGCGGTGAAACTGTGCCTCCAAACAAGTCATCCCACTCTCGAATATTCTGAGGAGCTGTTTTCATTGCCATTCTTTCATTTGGGCCTCTCGCTAAGCCTGCTTGAAGAGGGACATGAGGAGATCTTGTGCCCTGATTCCCAAACTCTGGAGCATCCACATTTAGAAGATGACGGTGGGGAATGGCAATTAGTGTTTCACGAGGTGGATGATGAGACACAGTTGCCAGTAAGTCAACCGCAATTAGTGTCTCAAGAGGTTCATGATGAGGATGAGACACAGTTGTCAAAAACTGAGGTTGTTCTTAGGTCAACAAGTCAGGACGATGACCAGCGTTAGGAAGTGGAAGAGGAGGTGCTGGACGATGAAGTCACTGACCCAACCTGGGAAGGTGGCAAGCCGTGCAAGGACAACAGTACGAGAGTGGGAGGGATACGCAGCACCGCAACAGGCTGAAAGAGGCAGTGAGGTGGCAAGAGGGAGAAGGCAGGCCACACCAAACAGGCCCGCAACTGTTCCGTGGAGCACCCTCTTGCGGCAATGTCCCTTTGCCAAGGGGTAGGTGATCTGCAGACGATAAAATAATTGTCATTTGCAACCTGTGCCGTACCAAAATGAGCAGGGGCATGAACACTAGCAACCTCACCACCACCAGCATGATCACCACATGGCATCAAAGCACCCTAATAGGTGGGCCAAACACCTGGGTCCACAACTAGTGTCTGCGGGTCACACCACTGCCTCCTCTTCCCCGTGTTACGTGCTGGCCAATTCCCTGTCCAGGACGTAGGCCGGGATGCCTCCCGTTATGCACCTGTACCTTCGCAAGCACCATCAGCTAGCACATCCACTTTACAGATGTCTATACCCCAGGCCTTTGAACGAAAGCGCAAATTCCCAGCCATCCACCCACAGACCATAGCACTAAATGCGCACCTTTCCAAATTGCTGGCCCTGTAAATGTTGCCATTTAGGCTTGTGGACACTGAGGCTTTCCACAGCCTGGTGGCGGCTGTCCCACGGTACTCTGTCCCCAGCCGCCAATATTTTTCACAGTGTGCAGTCCCAGCCTTACACCAGCATGTGTCCCGTAACAACACCCGTGCCCTGACCAACGCAGTTATTGGGAAGGTCCACTTAACGACTAACACATGGACAAGTGTTTTTGGCCAGGGACGCTAGATTTCCCTGACAGCACACTGGGTGAACGGTGTGGAGGCCGGGAGCGAGTCGTACCCTCGGATGGCTCAGGTGCTACTGACACTAAGGATTGCGGGCCCTACTTCCATCAGGGTTTCCGCCGCCACTTACATTAGTGGCTGCAATCCCCCCTTCTCCTCCTCTGCCTCCTCTTCCGCTTTCACCTCTGAATTATCATCTTGCAGCACCAGTCAGCCATCAGTCAGCAGCTGGAAGCAGTGTAGCACTGCAGTGTGGAAGCGGCAACAGGCCGTGCTTAAACTGATCTGCTTAAGTGACAAACAGCACACCACCGCAGAACTGTGGCAGGGAATAAGGGACCAGACTGAGCTGTGGCTCTCGCCACTCAACCTACAACCAGGCATGGTTGTGTCTCATAATGGCCGTAACTTGGTGGCGGCTTTGGAGCTCGGCAAGCTCACACACATAACATGCCTAGCCCACATGTTCAACCTAGTGGTTCAGCGGTTTCTCAAAATCGACCCCAATTTGCCTGAGCTACTGGTTAAGTGTGTGCTCATTTCCGCAAGTCATCGACAGCTTCCGTCGGTCTGGCATCGCTGCAGCAGCTCTTACAATTGCCAGCTCACCGACTGTTGTGCGACGTGATCACGCACTGGAACTCGACGTTCCACATGTTGGGCAGGCTTTGTGAGCAGCAGAAGGCAGTAGTGGAATACCAGCTGCAACATGGTCATCGCCTTTCCAGTCAGCTACTGCTCTTCACAAGCGACAAGTGGGCATTGATGTCTGTGAGGTTTTACGCAACTTTGAGGAATCAACACAGATGGTGAGCGGCAATAACGCTATCATCAGCGTAACCATCCCACTTCTGTGTCTACTCAAACGCTTGCTGATCGCAATTAAGGCAGATGCTTTGCATGTGGAAGAGGTGGAAATGGGGGAAGAAAGTACACAGTGTGATAGCCAGACCACCCTCAGTTCGTCTTCTCAGCACAAATTAGATGAGGAGGAGGAGCAAGAGACGGTTGCCTCTGCTACAGAGGGTAGTACCCATGGAAGTTTTATTCCATCTGTTCAGCGTGGATGGGTAGAAGAGGAGGAAGAGGATGAGGAGATTTAGAGTCATCCTCCTGATGAGGACAGCGAAGTCTTGTCTGTTGGGACTCTGGCACACATGGCTGACTTTATGTTAGGCTGCCTTTCCCGTGACTCTTGCGTTGCACGCATTTTGTCCAACACTGATTACTGGTTTTTCACCCTTCTCGACCCCTGCTACAAAGAGAACTTCTCATCTCTCAATCCTGTGGTGGAGAGGACGAGCAAAATGGTGCAATACCAGAAGGTCCTTGTGGAAAAATTGCTCCAAAAATTTCCAGCTGACAACATTAGCTGCAGAGTACATAGTTCCTTGGCCAAACGAGGAGGGTAGATGAGGGGAACACAAAGCAGTTCCAACAGAGGCAGGGCAACACTCTCCAGGGACTGGGACAGTTTTATGACACCCCCCTAGCACCCTCAACCTGATGCGCGGCCTAGTGTCACAAGGAGGTAAAATTTGGGAAGATGGTGACGTGTCACACCGTGTCAGAGACCTCCGTGATCCCTGTGTGCCTTACAACTATTGGGTGTCCAAGCTTGACACGTGGTACAAACTGGCGCTATATGCCTTGGAGGTGCTGGCCTGCCTCGCAGCCAGCGTTTTGTCAGAGCGTGTATTTAGTGCTGCTGGGGGCATAATAACTGATAAGCGCGGGGACTTCCGGTTCCGGCGCGCACATGGAGAGACGCGTGTAAGGAGCTCTCCGTTTGACCGGCCCGAACACCTTGAGAACCGCCGTACTTCGGGGCCGGAAGGTACCCATAGATTCCCCTAGAGTTGTAGGGGTCACTTATGGAGAAGTTCGTGGTCAGAGGCGGTTCTCAGAAGGAGCCGCGGACACCGCTCCCGCCAGGGGACGACTTGAAAGTCAGGGGCAAGATGGCGCCGGCGAATGAGAAACGGCATAGGTTCACCCGATCATCCTCTCAGTCGACCCAGAAGAGTGCAGAGGCATCAGGATCAGAGGAGGAAGATGGGGAGTGCTGTCTCACTTCGGCGGAGGAGTTAACAGCCTCATGCAAGTCTATGGCCATAGAAGTGGCTAAACTTCTCGCCCCAGACATTAAAGCTTCGCTGGAAGCCACAGTCTCGTCGGCCCTGCAGCAATTGCAGTCTGATGTTGCGCAACATACCTCACAGATTGCAGAGGTGGAACAGAGAGTGGCAGTAGTGGAAGATGATCTGGCAAAGACACAGAGTAGCGTCCGAGACCTCCTGCGTGACAACCAATACCTGAAGGAGAAGTTGGACGACCTAGAGAACAGGTCCAGGAGGAGCAATTTGCGTATTATAGGCCTCCCAGAATCGATCCCTCCGACGCAACTGGCGGATATATGTGAGGTAGAGATCCCACAAGCGCTGGGTCTGCGGGGCACTTGCACGGTGGAGAGAGCTCATCGCTTAGGGCCGCCATTATCCTCGGGACAGAGGAACAGTAACACCAGACCTAGAGCCGCGATTGTAAAATACTTGAACTATGCCGCAAAGGAAGCTATTCTGGCGAAATTCCGACGCAATGCGCGGCCCTTAATGATTCGGGGTAACAGGATTCTCCTATTCAGCGATTACTCTGCAGAGGTAGCCAAGCGCAGGAGGGAATTCTCGCAAGTTTGCTCGGCTCTGGCTCGAAATAAGGTCAAGTTCGCCTTGCATTACCCTGCAACCCTGAGGGTTTTTCGTCAAGATGGGACGGTGGACACTTTCCTGTCGCCGGGAGAAGCAATGGGGGTGCTGGAGTCGGACCCCTTGTTCGCCGACTTTATGCCGTCATCCTCCCAGCGTTCCACTTCCTCGGGCAGAGGTAGAGGAGCTAACCAGAGGTCGGGGAGACCGGAGCCCAGATCAGCTGAATTGGATCCTAGGGAAGGAGATCCGAGTTGAACATAGACAGTCCCGAGTTTTATCCTTGATTACCTAGTTCGCCCTGGAGGGTCACGTGAGATACCTTTGGACTTATAGTTCGTTTATGTTAATGTGTCGATTCCTATGATTATGCCGAAGTTTAAGGGTCGGTGAATGGGGTACTGTAGGAGAGAGTTAATGTTGCGGTCCGCAATGGGTAGTGACAACTACTACACCGCTAGATGTGCGAAAAAAGTGAAGTCGATAATTGAGTTATTAAAGTTGTGGGGTTGGGTAGGGGGGTTAGGGGGGGGGGGGAGTTTGATCACCAATCTTGAAGGGGTTAGGTTACGGATGCCTTGGTGCCAATATGCTACGCAAGTTTTTGACCTGCTCCTGGTGGCTTTTCCTGCAGAGAACGCGAACAAAGTGACACTAGTATGCGGGTAGCCTCGTGGAATGTTAAGGGGTTGCGATCCCCTACGAAGCGAATGGCGGTACTGCGCCACCTAAAAAAACTCAATATAGATGTGGCGTTCCTGCAGGAGACCCATTTGGAGGAGGCTGATTTTTCTAGGATGAGTAGACTATGGGTGGGTCAGGTAGTGGGTTCTCCTTCAGTGGGTAGGAAGGCGGGCGTTATGGTCCTGTTTCACAAGCGTTTACGTTATGATATTTCTTCCATATCCACTGACAATCTAGGGAGATGGATGCGTATATGTATGGATTCCCCAGTGGGACAGATAGTCGTACATAATGTCTATGCCCCTAATGCCTCCCAGACTGCCTTTTACAAGTCCTTGGAGAAGGACATCCTGGGAGAGGATTCATCAATGCTATTAGTGGCGGGAGACTTCAATAGGGTGCACAATGAGCAGGAGGATAGGAAGCGTGGAGCCCTTGAGGAGTCTACTCAGCCCAGACGGACCCAGACGTTGCTCCCTTTGTTACAGAATACTGGTCTTTGCGATACTTGGCGATACCATCACCCAATGGATCGTGAGTACACCCACTTTTCCCATGCTCAGGGGTCATGGTCCCGGATTGATTATCTCCTGGCATCACCGGGGCTGTTGTCCAGAGTTAAACTAGTTGAGATCCTTGATCTGTTAATCTCGGACCATGCCCCAGTAGTAATGGAACTAGTGGATACAGTCCCTAGGGGACAGGATTTTACATGGAGGATGCCTCAGCACTTATCTGGGGACAAGGAATTTTTAGATAAGCTGAAGGGGTGGTGGTGGGAATACTCTCAGGATAATGCAGAGCACGCGACCAATCAAAACCTGTTCTGGGATGCGGCAAAGGCGGTACTTAGGGGCCGTATAATGTCCTATTCGATAGGGAAGAAGAGGGAGGCGAGACAGAAGTTTGAGGATGCCACTCGGAGAGTACGGGAGTCTTACACTCAGTTCTTACAAAATCCCACTACCCCCAACAAGGTTTTATGGGTTACGGCCAAGCATAATTTTGACTATTGTCAGGAAAGTAAGGAGAAGTGGTTTGGAGACTACCAAAAAGCTAAGTTTTTTCGGGTAGGCAATAAAGCTGGTCGGCTATTGGCTAATTTGACACGCCCATTCGTTAAACAATCGGCCCTACACCCCCTAAAAGACAAATCCGGAAAGTTGTGCTCTCAGCCGAAGGATATTGTGGAGATACTAGGAGACTATTTCCGAGCTTTATATGCAGGGGATCCTCCCCGGTCCCAAGAAGCAAGGGATCTCTTAGGGAGGGTAGATTTGCCACGATTGTCAAACGAGGCGGTGGACACGCTCTGTCGAGACGTCACTGAGGAGGAGCTAGGGACGACAATCAAATCCCTGTCAAATTGTAAGGCCCCGGGTCCGGATGGATTCCCGGCGGAATTCTATAAAGCCATGACCCCGGAACTTTCCTCAACGCTGATTGGTCTGTATAATAACATCATGGCCGGGGGTAGCTTACCCGAGTCGGGCAAAATGGCCTATATTAAGGTCCTCCCGAAGCCGGGTAGAGACTTGACGCAGCCAAGCGCATATAGACCGATTTCCCTGATAAATCAGGATGTCAAGATCCTGTCAAAAATTCTAGCCAATAGATTGGCCAATTGTATACCTGACCTAATTGGCCCACATCAGGTAGGGTTCATGAAGGGTAGATCTGCGGTGACTAATATACGTAAGGTCCTAGCAGTCCTAAGTAGATATGGGGGTCCTAAAAGTGGGCCTTCTCCAGCGTTATTGGCAGTAGATGCTGAGAAGGCATTCGATAATGTCGATTGGCAATGGTTGGATATGGTTCTGGATAGAGTCAACATCACGGGGAGCTTCCGGAATTTCCTGAGGGCACTCTATGGTAACCCTCAGGCACGTGTGAGTGTTCCGGGCTTTCTGTCCAAACCAATAACGCTGGAGAAGGGTACGCGGCAGGGATGTCCCTTGTCCCCGTTGCTTTTCAACTTAGCGATGGAACCCTTAGCGAGATTGCTGATTAATTCGGACATCTTTGAGGGCATCAAGATAGGGACAAGAGAGCTGAAAGTTAGTTGCTTTGCGGACGACATCTTGCTATATCTGGGTTCTCCGGAACTTCAGCTGGACGGGACTCTGGAGGCTTTGAATATGTATGGCAGAGCTACAGGGTATAGGATTAACGTGGGGAAAAGCCAGCTCCTTTTCCTGGACCAACGGTCGCCTGCAGCGCAACGGCTACAAAATAGGGTGGAAGTCCGGAGAGACTATCTGACCTATTTGGGCATTAGGATAGGTCGCACCCCTGCGTCAATATACAAGTTGAATTACCCCCCTCTATTCCTCAAAATAGAAAATGAATTGGAGAAATGGCAGGACTTACCCTTATCGGTGTGTGGGAGGGCGCATTTAATCAAAATGGTAAGTTTCCCGAAGCTACTCTACCCACTTCAGACTATTCCTTTGTTGCTGAAGCACACTGATGTAGTCAGGGTGCAGAGAGCGTTTAACCGTTTCCTCTGGAAGACTAAGAGGCCTCGTATTGCCTACGCTAAATTGACTTTATTGAAGGATGAAGGGGGGTTGCAATTGCCGAACATTCGTCACTATAATCTGGCATCGCTGTTCAGACATGTGCGTGATTGGGTGTGGGGCACAGGGCACTATTCGGCGATTACTATTGAAAGGGAATTAGCGGAGGGGGAAAATCTAGAGGCCCTATTACACTCCAGGATGAAAGACATACCGGTGTCAATTAGGCAGTCTATTCTATTAAAGGATACCGTATTGGCGTGGAAGGCGATTAGGAAGATTTACGGGCTTCCCTACTATTTGTCACCCAGATTACCATTATGGACACTGCCGGCGTTCTCTCAGGGCAGGGAGAGTAGCATGTTCCAGGTATGGAGGGAAAAGAATATCAGGATTCTTCAAGACCTACTACACACCCCTAGTCTCCAATGGTTGACTTGGGACCAGGTAAAGGCGCAGTTTGAATTACAGGATGCCCATTATCTTCCCTTTCAGCAGATTAAAAGTTACTGTAATGCACAGGCGACTTCCGTGGGCGACTCGGATAGGTTAGCATGGTTTGCGGCTTTGTTGGGCAAAGATGGCTCTTACATGCCCCTCTCTGAGCTGCACCGTAGACTTCATAACATTCAGACAATAGGTTTGGTAAAAGGGGCATACAAACCCTGGGAAAGGGAATTATCCGACCCAAATATAGCAAAGAAGTTGAGGGAAGGGATGGAATTGGTCAGGCGTGCGACGTATAATGAACAGTGGAGAGAGACGCAACTAAGACTTCTGCATAGAGCGACGTACGCCTTTAATCTTTCCTATGCAGATGCCCCGGCTCATTACCTACGGGAATGTCCTAAGTGTGGCCTCTCGAAGGCAGGATTATTACATGCCATATGGGAATGCCCAACAGTGCAACCGGTATGGAAGCAGGCCGTGGAATTTATAGAAGCCGTTTGGGGTGATGTGGTGGGTTTCTCGCCGCAGCAATGTATATTCCACTATGTTACTAAGAACCAGGGTGAGGAGATGGGGTCATTAGTCGCTAAGCCGGGTATTCATCTCCTGCTAATGTCGGTGAAGAAATCTCTCTTGCGACATTGGCTAGGGAAGGAAGCACCAGTGTGGGAAGAGGTCATAGGGACGATGAAAAATGTTCTCTATATGGAAAGGCTGGAGGTAGAACAGGATAAGGAGCGTTTGGTCGAGAAGTTCATTAAAAAATGGAGGAGATTTGTAGAGAAGCAATTGTCTGATGTTGAAATTCAGGAACTCATAGCCCCATTCAAGCTCACGAGTTGGTATTTACAGGCTCAACTGGCAGGCAAGTTAGGGCGATTGGATCTATGAGCTGGCGCTGGGCCGAGTGCACCATTGGAGGAGATGATAGGCGTCGTGGGCCGTGCCCTTTTTCATGTCCGGTGGTGTTAGATTGGTGTTCAGGGATGGGGGGGGGGGGGGGCGGGTATGGGTTGATGGGGGGGGGGGGTATAAAATTGTAAAAAGGTGAATTAAGAAATCACATTTTCATCAGTATTGAATGTACATTATGCTTTGCTGCTTTCTTGTACAATGCACTGTCTCGTCATTGATTGTTGTACGAGTGATTTCTTGTTCCAATAAAGAGATATTGAAAAAAAAAAAAAAATAATAACTGATAAGCGCATCCGCCTGTCAACTGAAAATGCTGAATGGTTGATTCTTATAAAAAATTAACAAGGCCTGGATTGCCCCTGACTTCTCTACTCAACCAGAGGAAAATGGCTGAACATGAAGGCACTCTAAATGTGGCTTTTATGGTGTATTGAATACACTGTATTCCCATGCACCCCTTCCACCACAAAAAAGGGTATATGGTTCAATCTTCCTTTTCTCGTCCTCCTCCTCCATCATATCAACATGCTTATTAGGCTCGCTCATAATGTTTTAGAGGGTCAGCTCAGCAGCGGGCCCTCCTCCATAATGTTTTAAAGGGTCACCAGCAGGCCCTCAACCATAATGTTTTTGAGGGTCACCAGCAGGCCCTCAACCATAATGTTTTAGAGGGTTAGCTTAGCAGCAGACCCTCACCCCTAAAATTTTAGATGGTCAGCTCGGCAGCAGGCCTTCACCCACAAAATCTTTTAGCTGGTCAGCTCGGCAGCAGGCCCTCACCCACAAAGTTTTTTAGATGGTCAGCTCGGCAGCAGGCCCTCGCCCACAAAATGTTTTAGATGGTCAGCTCAGCAGAAGGCCCTCACCCACAAAATGCTTTAGATGCTCAGCTCGGCAGCAGGCCCTCGCCCATAATGTTTTAGATGGTCAGTTCGGCAGCAGGCCCTCGTCCACAAATTTTTTTAGATGGTCAGCTCGGCAGCAGGCCCTCGCCCACAACATTTTTTAGATGGTCAACTCGGCAGCAGGCCCTCACGCCTAATGTTTTAGATGGTCAGATCAGCAGCAGGCCCTTACCCCTAATATTTTAGAGGGTCACCAGTAGGTCATTGCTACTAAGGTTTTTGAGGGTCACCAGCAGGCCATTAATCATAATTTTTCAAGGGTGTGTATGATGCCCTCCTTTATGTGTAAACTAATAAAGGGTGTATTGGAGTGCCGGTTCCTTAATTTTTGTCAGCCCTTTCACTTAGTGCTTATGCTTTATGAGTGTAGGAGTCCCACTACCTAAACAATTGTACCACAATGTGAATGAGGCCCTCCTTTGTGTGATATACAGGTTGTATCGAAGTGCCTCTTTCTTGTAATTTCTGGCAGCACTTGCACTTTATATACAAGTAAATATACAGGAAAGAATGTTTTCTAACAATTTTTCCTCTAAAATAGATTTTATCTTCGGTTTGGTGCGTATTATTGTCAGTCTGTAAAAGTGGCGTACTACTCGGACAACATCGTTCCCAGCAGCGACCTGGGAGTCCAAGATGCATCCAGATATCCTCCCCATGGTGTTCCCAAACCATTTTAGTGTTGGTTCCATCAATTTCTGACCTTTTCCTTTGAACCAGACACACTCCCCTCTTCAGAGCAGAGGCTGCCTGGTTTAATGCTCGGGTTCTCCCATTGACTTCCATTGTGCTCGGATGCTCGGTAGCATCCCCAGGTGTTCTACTCGAGCACCCGAGCACCTTTGGTGCTCGACCAACACTAGTGATGACGTTTACACCGCCTGGCAATTTCAAGGCTATGCAACCCACCAGACAGCATTAATCAGCAAGAAATAGATATTCATTCAGCTGCCTGAATTTTCATAGATAAATATTCTAGTGTGGTTTCCTTAACTGCAATATAACTGCTTGCCAAGAAGAAAAGTAGAGCCTCTGATGTCTGGTTAATTCCTGCGAGATAAGAGTGCAACAGCAGAACATTTAATTCCAGAACAAAAATATACTTATGATCCCTAGCTAAGAGAACAATCCTGTCACAAGATAAATATAAATCAAATCTCGAGCAGACAGAACAATAATTGTCCTATAAGCAAGCAGGCCAGAATCAATACTGACCGGTGAATAAGCATTATCCTGCTTTGTGAGCTGTAACATAGGCAGGTATTAGTCTGTCAGTGCATGAGTGAGCATTCCCCTAGTCATACCATTTCTGCTGGAATTATATATCGTGGAAAATCAGATTTAAGAGGAGAATCACCCATTGTAGAAATGTTATGGAGCTGATAATAGTGAATGGCCCATTCTGAACACAAAGGAGGGGATTTGTTATAGCTTTATGCCAGTTTTCTGACATGAAAAAAGCACAAATTTTGTGCCAGTTTTTAGCTTTTTCCTACAACCTCGTCACATTTTTTCAAAATGTGGATGAGACATGGGCAGGAGGAGACGGGCTATGGGCAGGACCTCCGGGGCTCATTTAACAACATGGCCATAAAACTGGCGCATATTACGCCAGAAATCTACTCCAGCTCTTGGATGGAGTAGATTTCAGTTGTGGCACACGGTTGGCCAAACATGGGGCAAAATTAAAGAGGACCTTTCACTGGTCTTAACATTACAATATTATTACCTGACAGTGCAGGGCTTTATTAGGAGATATCAGCTTTTTCTTTTTCACATTGGCATCTCCATTGCGTCCCCGTGCCCCCCGTTCACTTTTGCCGCCCATCATACACAACACTGGTCTTAGTAAATCTCCCCCATAGTGCCCATAAATATATCATAGTAGGTAACAGTTATTATGAAAAATTTTATATATCCCAGGTGCTGGGAGCAAGGGAGGGGCACCAACAAGCCACCCTGCATTGACCAATATGTTTAAAGTCAGGCCTAGAACAACGCCATAAATATTTGTTCCCAGTGAAGGAAAGAATAGCTACAATTTAGGCTACTTTCACACTGCCGTTTCTGGGTCCGCCTATGAGATCCGTTTCAAGGCTCTCACAAGCGGCCCCACACGGATCAGTTTAGCCCCAATGCATTCTGAATGGATGCAGATCCATTCAGAATGCATCAGTTTGGCTCCGTTCCGCCTCCATTCCGCTCTGGAGGCGGACACCAAAACACTGCTTGCAGCGTTTTGCTGTCCGCCTGGCGGTGCGGAGCCAAACAGATCCATCCTGACTTACAATGTAAGTCAATGGAGACGGATCAGTTTACATTGACACAAATATGGTGCAATTGTAAACGGATCCGTCCCCCATTGACTTTCAATGTAAATCAGGACGGATCCGTTTGACTTACACTTAGACTTAGATTTTTTTTTTACTAAGTTATGCAGGCGGATCCATACTGAACGGATATCAGCGTTTGCATTCATAGCTGCGGATCCGTCTGTGCAGATACCAGACGGATCTGCACCTAACGCAGATGTGAAAGTAGCCTTAGCTATAGTTACAGTTCTGGGCATCAGTTCATAGCAAGGATGCCCTGGAGCTGGAAAAAGTACAAAGGAGAGCAACTAAACTGATAAGGGGAATGGAGAGTCTTAATTATGAGGCGAGATTAGAAGAATTAGATTTATTTAGTCTTTATGAAGAGGCATCTAAAGGGGAACAATAGTAATTTGTAGTAATTAATTTGGTAAAATCAGTATAGTAAAAAGCTGCATCAGGTAAAATAAACAAGACAAAGTGGCACTGCCTCCATCTGGAGAATAAAAGGTCAAATCACCAATAGTGATAAGGATTCTTCACCCCAAAAAATGGTGAATATGTGGAATAGTCAACTCAGGATGGCAGCCTTAATGTAAGCGGTTAATGCTCTGCACCGTAAGGGCTCATGCACAAGAACATAAGGGCTCCATGCCCGTGCTGCGAACCGCAAACAGTGGGTACGCAATATGCAAGCACAGGCCATGTGAACTCTGTGCTGCAGATGTGGACTTTTTGACTTGAATGGGTCCACGTTCCGCAAGACACAACCAAAGATACAGTAGGACATATCCAATCTTTTGCAGAGCGGAGGCATGGATCGGAAGCCACGGAAACACTATGAAGCACTTCCATGGGCTTTCACGTCCATGCCTCCTCACACATCCCACTGTATCTTTGGTTGTATCTTGCGGACCAATTCAAGTCAACGGATCTGCATTCACAGCACAGAGTGCACAAGGCCAGTGCCCATGCATTGCGGACCGCTATTCGTGGTCCCCTGCACAGGCACGGAGCCCTTACATTCACGTACATGATCCTTAACAGTAAGACACTGTAATGGCATGAGCTTAGACGCTGGGCATGTTTGAATTCCCCAAATTAAAAATAAAAAGATAAAGATAATTGGTAGTGCCGCGTCCAAAAATGTCTGAAATGTTTTAAGTATGTTATTTATCATGTGCAATAAACAACTTAATTAAAAAAAAGCTGAATTATTTTTAAGTTCTAAAAAATGGGAATAAAAATGAATTCAAAGTCACATGTATCCCAATATAGTATTAATAAAAACTACAGCATAGCCTCTTAAAAACAATATGAAATGAAAAATAGATGAGCAGATTTTACATATACTCTTAAAAACAAGCCGTCACACAGCTACTTCAACAGAAAGATAAAAGTTAAAAAAAAAGGTTTTTCATTTAATTAATATAAATTTGTCTCCATAAGGGTGCAGAATTTGTTGCAGACATTTCCGTCAACTGAAAATCAGTTCCATTCATCTGAATGGGGCTTGTTGAAATGCATGTGCTTCCCGCCAAAACAATCACATTCAGATGAATAGAAAGGATTTTCGGAAGCAGAAGTTTCTGCAATAAAAGTTGTGTGTGAACACCCCCAATTCATACTGATCTGAAGGATGAAGTTAATGTGTCATTTGTACTGCACAGTCAACACTGAACAACAAAACCCTAAAAAGACATTGGCGCAATTGTGTTGTTTTTTTTCACACCATGGCCACCCAAAAAAATAAACATATCTGGTATTGCCATGTCCAAAGAATTCCAAAGAAAGTATAAAAATATTTATCCTGCGCAGTGAAAGCCATAACAGACCAAAAAATGTAAATTCTTGAATCACTGTTTTTTGTACTTTTTGTCACCTAATACCACTAATATCAAATAAAAAGAGATCAAAAAGTAATGTGCACCCCAAAATGGTACCAACAAAAATGACAGCTTAGTTTTAAAAACTAAAATTGCAAAAAGAATTGATTGGCTTTCTGGCCAAGAGTGGCCTTATTTCTGAACCATGTGCCATTGATGTGAGAGGTGAACATTGGCTATGAAGGTGCGCAAGGGAGCAACTCACCACCAAAATGAACCAGGGAACTACCAAACGTGTCTAAAACAACAGATCAGCGAACCCTACTGTATATGGGGTTCCGATGCAGACGGATGGTCACGGCACCTCTGCTAAAAAGTTGATTGGCAAAAATGGTTTCAATTTTCAAAGCTGGACCTCCGCTTACTGGCAAAGGGGTTGCTTTCTCCGATGCGTCATGTTTTCTGCTTCATCGAATGGATGGATGTGGGTGTGTCAGGCGAGAAACATCAGAGAACAAATACAGTACCCTGCAATCATTGCTGAAAGAACACAAGCTGATGGTGGCAGCTTTGTGGTTTTGTGGCATTCTCTGGGCCTACTCATCCACTTGGAAGGGGTGTGAGCACAAACTACTGAAAGCTTTATTAGACCAGTTTGACATTTCTACACTTTTCACTTGCCACTGAGAGATGTTGCCATTATAAGGCCTGATTCCGTATTTTGTATCCATATGCCCAAGGGTCTTCATGAGGACCCCATACAAGTCTGTACAATTGACAACTCAATTTTTCCATATGGATCAAGGGTCTGTGCAAAGAAACTTAGGGCATGCACTATTCTAGTCCATATCGCACAGAACACAGACCTGGAGGAAACTACCTTACGTGGACATATGGATCTCAACGTGGACATATGGATCTGATAACACACAATACAGCATGTTTAATATGGCCATCTGAATCCAGCATAACACTAGGCAGGACTCTCATCAATGCACAGACACAAAAGAGCAGCAGAGCTTAGTAATATAGCTGAACTCCTTTCAGCACTTACCAATGTAACAATTTAGAAACTCCAGCAATTTTTTTAATTGATAGGCATTAACGTATGGATGTTTGTTTAGTGGCTGCTACAGGTATATTTGTACAAAGGAACTCCAGTGTTCCTGAAAAAAAAACACAGTAAAGTTAGTTTTTATCTTACAGTTATTTTTATCCTATAGGGCAGCATTAATTCTTAAGGCAAACTGAAATTTTCTTAAAATTCAATTAGGGTCCAAATTGTCCAAATCAATCATCTGATTTGAATCTAGGCAAATTTATTAAGGGGGTTCTCCGGTAATTAAGAAAATGAAAATATTTAAATATTACTTTATGATAAACATATTCCCGAATACCTTTCATTAGTTATAACGGCTCGTTTTGTCTGGGGAGCAATCATTAGAAAAAATAAAATGGCCGCTGTTCTATTAGTATACACAAAACCTGTCCTAATTATACAGGAAGAGAAGTTACTTCACAACACTGAGGTAAACATCTGCCTCACCCTCCTCTCTGCTCTACTTGTCAGGGATCATGATCCTGATTTGCTGAATACAGGTGAATCTCTGGGGGAATGGAGATGTCGAGAAGACATGAGAGGATTGTGGGGTGTGGCTAATGAGTAGCAGCATTTGTATGCAGTCTCTATTACCACAGCCACAGTCTGCCCTGTCCATCCTCTCTGTACTAAATTACCCAGAGTTTCGGCTAAAGTTCTTATCCGCTGTATTCAGGATCATAATCCCTGACCGGTAGGAGGAGGATGACGCAGCTCTTTAGCTCAGTGTTGTGAAGTAACTTGTCCTGCTGTGACATTAGGACGGGTTTTGTGTGAACTAATAGGACGGTGGCTATTTTGTTTCCCCTGATGATTACTCCCCAGACAAAATGAGCCATTATAAATAATGAAAGGTATTTGGGAATATATTTATTATAAAGTAATATTTAAGTATTTTCATTTTCTTAATTCCCAGAGAACCCCTTTAAGAAAGTGCTCTGATTGCCTGAAAAAGTCTCTTTATCATGTCTCTCTCACCTCGATTCCTCTAAATCGAATGACAAAAAATTCAGGTTCAGTAGAATCAGAACTTTCTGACCAAAATTTTTCAAAATTGATCCAGTCATCTTTATTTTTAACCTCTTTGCGGGCCCCGATGTTATAATACGTCAGTGGGCACAAAAGGTGTATGGAGAGGGTTCATCAGCGGATCCCTCTGCCATCAATGTAATACAGTCAGCAGCCAGCAGCAATGACCAGGATCTGAGAAAACTCAAATTCTGGTCATTTAATCCCTAGGATGCAGCATTTAAAAGTGACTGTGGCATCTGAGCGGTTAGACAGAGGTAAGGGGCTATTAGTGCTGTTATTAGCGTTGAGCGAATCAAAGTTAACAAAGTGAAATTCGATCCGAATTTCAGTAAAAATTCAATTTGACACAAATCCGAATTTCTTGGCGATTCATGGTACCGAATCAATTTTTTTAGTGCTCATTTGCATATGAAATAAACATCGGTTTTCCTGCTTCTGGATGTCTAAAGAATATATCAAACGTACTATTAGAATCATGTATAGGTGTGCTACAGCGCCATGTAAGTGCTCTATATGGTCATATAGTGGTGACAGACTCCCTTTAAGAAGAAATCTGAGATCTTTGGGCTATCTGGAAGTTTTAACGGATTAGGACTATTGTCTGAAGTTACCTGATTCTTGCTATCTAACATAGTGGAGATCATTCTGTCCTACAATCCCCTTCTGGACCAGATCACCTGCTCAACATCCACACCGCAAGATGAAGATTCTCCAGCTTAGGATGCAGCAGATCCTCCCTCACTGGCAATATCCATGATAGATCTACTGCTAGGCTCTGTGACTTTGTATGCCAGGTTCTCTTTGGCCATTTCAGAGCTACTAAAATTACAGCTAGGACCTCCCATCCAGGACAGGAAACCTGATGAGATAAAAAAGGTTCACACCCTGACACCCCACCACACCTCAGTGATTCTAATGACCAAACCTCTGCACTAAAAAAAGAGATAAACAAAAAGACAGGGAACCACTACGGTAAATTGTATCCCTTTCTAAGAGAAAAAAGGATATTAGGATATTAGATATTAGGACCTCCCCTAAATATATCCATCGTCGTCAAATATATATTTTTATAACATTAAGGTCGGGATAATTTTGGGGTGCTGGCATGGGTTTAAATTACCTGTAAGCTATTTTTTGCTTTCTCCTCACCCATGACAGCACCCATGCAAGAATAGTATATAAGCCAGAATTGGGGGGGGGGGGGGGGCTACCGATTGCAGTACTTTCCTCCCAAATGCTGCATCTGAATCTAGATGCAACCTATAATGCCTAAAGTTATGAGGAGAGCTCTGTGTGGCTGCCCTGCAAATTTGGGCCAGAGAGGCATCTGCCCTTTCTGCCCAAGAGGTTATAACTGCTCTAGTAGAATGTGCTCCAAACCCCGACGGGAGAGGCAAATTTAGAGATGTATAAGCAAGGGTAATAGAACTCTTGACCCAAAGGCCAACAAACATCTCCTGACGTCAAGACAATGGAATTTTGGAATTTTACCTCTAATGGATTTCCAGGATCAGGACAAAAAGAAGGCAAAACTACATCCTGACACCTGTGTAAGTCTGAAAATACCTTAGGCTAAAAGGATGGAATGGGCCTAATAGCTTTATCCTCTAACACAGTAGTGTAAAGAGAAAAGGCTGAGAAGGCTTGGATCTCTGAGACTCTCCTAGCAGATGTTATTGCAACTAAAAAGGCTATCTTAAAGGAGAGCAACTTAATGGAAATCTTATCAATTGGCTCAAACGGCTCCTAAGATAGGGCAGAAAGGACCGTATTAAGATCCCAGCGGGGAGAAAGAGGTCTTAGGGAAGGAGGAATACAGGAGGCTGCAGACAAGAACCTCCTAATCCAGGGATGCTCACCCAGCCTTGTCAAAAAAATAACTGAGGGCAGTGACGTGAACTTTGAGATTCGAGGCTTTAAGGTTTTTCTCAAGACCAGATTGTAAGAATTCTAGAACCTTTGGTACATCCAGAGCCTTTAACGGGTCAGGACTGCCTCCCATGAAATCAGAAAAAATACTCCATACTTTAAAATATTTCTTTGAAGTAACTAGTTTCTTGCCTTTCAATGGAAAGGAGTGGAAACTACCGTGTTTGATAAACTTCTTCTAGACCAGATCTGCCTTTCAACCTCCAAACTGATGAAGAATCTCTGGACTGGGATGAAAGAGTGACCTCTGATGGAGAAGTTCTTCCCTCACTTGAAGGGACCAATGAGGTCTAAAGTTAACCTTATTAGGCTTGAGAACCAGTATCTCTTTGGCCATTTTGGAGCTATCATAAGTATTGATGCACCCTCATCCTCTATTTTCCTTAAAACTCTGGGATTGAGACAAAAAGGTGGGAAAGCATATCCCAACTCGTGACTCCATTCCTGAGTTAATCTACTGCTGGTGGATTGTCCAAACGATTGAGCATCCACTGTAGGGGCCCTATCCCAGATCTCCTAAAATTTTCTACCTGGATTTTTCCATTCCTTCTCAATGAGTGCATCCATATTCTTATGTACTGGAAAAACCCTATGGTGTTTGGGACCTAACCCTTCAAAAACTTGATCGGCAATCGTTTTTGGTTGCTTAATGTCTTCTAACTGCATAGTAGCTTTGACTGCCTTTAACAAAAGTTCAGTATCTTCTGCTGGGAGTAGGGCCCTCCCTGCTGTGTCCTCTTCAGAAGAAGAAAATTAATCGGATATATTCTGGCTGGAAACATCATAATCTTCCCTGTCAGAGATTTCAGAATCTGTATCTTTACTGTAACTGACCCTTTCTGGGGACTGAGGCCAATTCCGCCTCAGGGATTTAAGTAACTTCAGATCTCACCAAAGCATTAATATTTTTGGATAAAAACTGTGAATCTTCTAACACTAATTTATCCACACACCCCTGACATAGAGGCCTAGGGTAAGAAGCAGGTAAAGGTACCCTGCACCCACTACATTCTTTATGCTAAGTCTAGAAGCTTTCTTAGGTGTTTTTGCTACGCAAAACAACAATAAGAAAACAACCCAGAGTAATTAGGGTGGATCTCACCTTATGCAGATGTATACTTGCCGGTTCCTCAGGACTAGTATCGGGGTTGAAGACCTCAAGGATTCCAAGGGGACGGCGCGTATAGAATCTCCCGGTTCCACTATGGTTCCAGACACCGAGTCGAGCACAGCATTGTGTGCACCAGATGAGAACTGGCTGCCTTCTCCTGCTGCGTCTTATAACGTGCCTTGGCCTCCTTTATCACATGGCCCACTCCTAATCCAGACCGACAGAGGCCTATGCTCTCTGCAGCGCCATAGTAAGTGACGTTGGAACACAGGAAGCCGCATATTGCTGCCTGTCCCCACGGACATGCTCAGTAAGTGCAACTGCCCCGGCGGCCATCTTTGAGATAGGCGCAAGCGCCGCACCCCACCATCCGGATCAGGGGCCACCTGAACACGGCCACAACAGCCCTCCAAGAGGCTGGGAGGAGGCAGGAGAAAAGTCAGACTTGGCTAGCCGCCCCTAAAGAAGACAAACGCCGCCTGGGATAGGTCCCTTCATGGTTAGTAGACCCGGACCTTCCCCAGCTCCATGGTGTGAACCCAAGGCTAGGAGCAAGAGCTCCCTAGGTACATCTTATCCGGAGGACAGGAAACCTGAGGTGTGGTGGGAGTGTGAACCTTTTTATCTCATCACGTTTTCTGTCCTGGATGGGAGGTCCTAGTCGCATGGGTGCTGTCATGGGTAAGGGGAAAAGTAAATTTATTGTGGATTTTATAGTCTCCATGTGAAACCTTTTGCAGGGCAGAAACTTGATCAACCTCTTGAGATTCAGAATAACCCTGAAGGACTTGTTCTGTTGTTTCACTAAAAATAAAGTGAATAAAAACTCTAAACGTTAATCCTGACTTACCTTATCTAGTACCAACTTGTTTTTTTTCCCCAGACTGGAAAAAAAAATAGCTATTCTTCCTCCGACGGGGATTCTGTCATCATTGTTGTTTGTCCTTTGGTCTATTCTCCTGGGGGGGACATGAACAAAAAACCTCATGACTTTTTAGAAATCTATCTTTCCTATCACTCGGTCTGCCTATTTGTATTCCCAAAAATTTAAATTTCTGAGGAATTTGAAAACCTGCTAGCTAGCCACTTTCTAAAATGTACAGAGAGACCCAATAATTATTCCCCTGGAGCTTTCTCTTTTATATGAGACTAGCTGAAGGACCCAACTTTACACGGGTATATTGAAACTATTTCATTTAATGTTTGTGTGTTGTTAACCCCTTAAGGACCTTGCCATTTTTCACCTTAAAGGGGTTGTCTGGGATTTTTTTTAGTTTTTTTAAGTGTACTCACTGTTGACAGATGATTCTAGGTCCCCCCATATGTTTTAAGGTATTTTTGCGATTTCTATACAGCTCCGACAGCCCCCCATGGACTGTTTACATCTCTGTTTATTTTTGTCTAACTCTCAATTTCTCTGCTTTTAAAACATATAGTGATGCCTCCTAAAATAATTATTACTTTACATTTCCCATATGTCCACTTTATGTTTGGATCATTTTGTAAATGACATTTTCTTTTTTTGTGACGTTAGAATGCTTAGAAGTTTAGAAGAAAATCTTGACATTTTTCAGAAAATGGCCCATAAATGACCCCATTTTAGAAACTACACCACTCAATGTATTCAAACTGATTTTACAAACTTTGTGTACCCTTTAGGTGTTCCACAAGAATTAAAGGAAAATGGAGATGAAATTTCAGAATTTCATTTTTTTGGCAGATTTTCCATTTTAATCCATTTTTTTCCAGTAACCAAGCAAGGGTCAACAACCAAACAAAACTCAATATTTATTACCCTGATTCTGTAGTTTACAGAAACACCTCATATGTGGTTGTAAACTGCTGTATGGGCACACGGCAGGGGGCAGAAGGAAATGAATGCCATTTGGTTTTTGGAAGGCAGATTTCACTGGGATAATTTTGCCATGTCACATGTGATGCACCCCTAGAGTAGAAATCAATAAAAAATTACCCCATTTTGGAAATTACAGGATAAGGTGGCAGTTTTGTTGGTACCATTTCCAGGGTACATATGATTTTTGGTTGCTTATACAGTACAGACCAAAAGTTTGGACACACCTTCTCATTCAAAGAGTTTTCTTTATTTTCATGACTATGAAAATTGTAGATTTACACTGAAGGCATCAAAACTATGAATTAGCACATGTGGAATTATATACATAACAAAAAAGTGTGAAACAACTGAAAATATGTCATATTCACACTCTTGACATTCTCTTGATGAGCTTCAAGAGGTAGTCACCTGAAATGGTTTTCACTTCACAGGTGTGCCCTGTCATGTTTAATAAGTGGGATTTCTTGCCTTATAAATGGGGTTGGGACCATCAGTTGCGTTGTGGAGAAGTCAGGTGGATACACAGCTGATAGTCCTAGTGAATAGACTATTAGAATTTGTATTGTAAAGGGGGAATATTAATCACCAATATTATGCGAATATCGGTAATTAATATTCATAAATAGGAGGAGCCACCTGGTGATGACTCCGCCTATTTATGCCTTTATATAATAAATACACAATACTTTCGCTATGCTTTACACTAATCACTATACTAACTGCATGCGCCTTACTCACTACCGCTAACAAGTATACACTACACAAAGGGTACAAATATAACGGTATTTAATACACCAAGCACGCAATACAGTAATTACACAACACTAAATACATATACAATAACTACACTACAGGTTCCCAATTCCACCCATAAACTAACTATACAATACACACATACAAGTAATATTATCCCACCCGTCTATCTACTCACTGTCCCTACGGGGTTACAAGAGGGTATAGATTCAGCACTGCAAGGGTTATTTGCCAGTGAGTGCTGAGGTTAATACCAGCAGGAGAGCTGGGGTTCTAGCAGGGAAGGGGTTAATGGATTAGGGACATCAGGGGTATGAGACCAGCAGGAGAGCTGGGGTGGCAGGGAAAAGGTTAAACAGTAGGGTAAATATGGTTGGCACTGCAAGGGAGGTACAATGCCATGCCAGCGTATACTCAGCCATCTCCAGGGCCAAATGGGCCTCTCTTCCTTCAGGCAGCAGTCCTCATGTGTCTCTGAATCCAGTCTGGTTGCAAGGGGCCCCAGTTCCTTTGTCTTGGACTGATATATAAGTCCCTCTCACCCCCCCCCCCCCCCTTTCCAGGGGTGTGACATCATCGTGTGCGTGTGACGGAATGCATGCACTCAGATTGCAGCAGACAACTGGCTGGCCCCCTGAGGCTCACAATCTGTACAGCCAAAGACACCATGGCACCACACACAAACACACACACCCATGTCATAAACAGTCTCTAGACAGAAGGTGGGGGAGCCCTACTGGGCATGTTTTAAAGAGCTCTATTCCTCTTCTGAAGTGACCAGAAACTGGACAATCCAGTCATCTGTTGCCATCAACCGCAGGTAGGCGGGGGGGCTCTATGGCTGGGGGACATAACTGGCCACATGCATATAAGACAATTGGGGCATATCTATATATACCCAACTCTAATGTAAGTATAAATGGACATGTGTGCAGCATACAGACATATCCACATATACAGACATAACACTATGACCTTCCCCCCTCTGGCCATACAGGGCCAATATATATATGTATATATATGTATATACGCACATATGCACAATTATACACATATACATAGTACATATATATATCCACATCTATAAAGGGGCAGATACATATATATGTCCTCCTGATAATATATATACACATATATAAGGGGCATATATATAGGTCATAAGGGGCCACAGCCATATATATATTATAAGGGGCATGGTCTAAAGGAGGCACATATTTCCCACAGGGGCCACCATGAGCCCCTGGGGATCACCATGGGCAGACGTGCGCAGATGCTGGGCACATCTGCGCACATCATCCCATGATGCTGCGGTTAATGTATGCACATATATACCATACATGCCCGCACGTGTTTGCAGGCATGCATGGATATATATGCATACGTCTCAACCCTTCCTCAACATGTATTATGGCAAGAAAAAAGCAGCTAAGTAAAGAAAAATGAGTGGCCATCATTACTTTAAGAAATGAAGGTCAGTCAGTCCGAAAATTTGGGAAAACTTTGAAAGTGTCCCCGAGTGCAGTCACAAAAACCATCAAGTGCTACAAAGAAGCTGGCTCACATGCGGATCGCCTCAAGAAAGGAAGACCAAGAGTCACCTCTACTGCGGAGGATAAGTTCATCCGATTCACCAGCCTCAGAAATCGCAGGGTAACAGCAGCTCAGATTAGAGACCAAGTCAATGCCACACAGAGTTCTAGCAGCAGACACATCTCTAGAACAACTGTTAAGAGGAGACTGTGTGAATCAGGCCTTCATGGTAAAATATCTGCTAGGAAACCACTGCTAAGGACAGGCAACAAGCAGAAGAGACTTGTTTGGGCTAAAGAACACAAGGAATGGACATTAGACCAGTGGAAATCTGTGCTTTGGTCTGATGAGTCCAAATTTGAGATCTTTGGTTCCAACCACAGTGTCTTTGTGCAGGGTGAACGGATGGACTCTACATGCCTGGTTCCCACCGTGAATTATGGAGGAGGAGGTGTGATGGTGTGGGGGTGCTTTGCTGGTGACACTGTTAGGGATTTATTCAAAATTGAAGGCATACTGAACCAGCATGGCTACCACAGCATCTTGCAGCGGCATGCTATTCCATCCGGTTTGCGTTTAGTTGGACCATCATTTATTTTTCAACAGGACAATGACCCCAAACACACCTCCAGGCTGTGTAAGGGCTATTTGACCATGAAGGAGAGTGATGGGGTGCTGCGCCAAATGACCTGGCCTCCACAGTCAACTGTCCTGAACCCAATCGAGATGGTTTGGGGATGAGCTGGACCGCAGAGTGAAGGCAAAAGGGCCAACAAGTGCTAAGCATCTCTGGGAACTCCTTCAAGACTGTTGGAAGACCATTTCAGGTGACTACCTATTGAAGCTCATCAAGAGAATGCCAAGTGTGTGCAAAGCAGTAATCAAAGCAAAAGGTGGCTACTTTGAAGAACCTAGAATATGACATATTTTCAGTTGTTTCACACTTTTTTGTTATGTATATAATTTCACATGTGTTAATTCATAGTTTTGATGCCTTCAGTGTGAATCTACAATTTTCACAGTCATGAAAATAAAGAAAACTCTTTGAATAAGAAGGTGTGTTCAAACTTTTGATCTATACTGTATATTACACTTTTTGTGAGGCAAGGTAACAAAAAATAGCTTTTGGCACCGTTTTTATTTTTTATTATTTACAATGTTCATCTGACAGGTTAGATCATGTGGTATTTTTATAGAGCAGGTTGTTATGGACGTGATAATACCAAATATTACTACTTTTTTTGTTTCAATTTTACATAATAAAGCATTTTTCTAAAAAGATTTTTCAGTGTCTCGATATTCTGAAAGCCATCGTTTTTTTTTATTCTTTGGGCGATTGTCTTCGGTAGGGTCAAATTTTTTGTGGCATGAGATGACGGTTTGATTGGTATGCTTTTGGGGTGCGTATAGCTTTTTGATAGCTTGGTATTACACTTTTTGTGATGTAAGGTGACAAAAAATGTTTTGTTTTTTTTTTACAATGTTCACATGAGGGGTTAGATCAGGGGTGTCAAACTCAAATTCATCGGGGGCCGCATCAGCAGTTTGGTCATCCTCAAAGGGCCGGTTGTATCGGACTTATGGGGGATCTGTGGGGGATCTGTGGGTGACACTTATGGGGGATCTGTGGGTGACACTTATGGGGGATCTGTGGGTGACACTTATGGGGGATCTGCCCACCCCTAGGACCGCCCCCTAAAACCGCCCCTTTAGAGAACAGGGATGCAAGTAAAATTTGGGGGGGCTATAAAAGTCCAGCCCAGCAAAGAAACCCCCCAGATGGGGATGGCACTTTTAATGGGGGATCTGGGGGTGGCATCCACAGATCCCCCATCCTATAACAGTTTCATCCACAGACCCCCCCCACCCCATAACAGTGCCATCCACAGACCCCCCCACCCCATAACAGTGCCATCCACAGACCCCCCACCCCATAACAGTGCCATCCACAGACCCCCCACCCCATAACAGTGCCATCCACAGACCCCCCACCCCATAACAGTGCCATCCACAGACCCCCCACCCCATAACAGTGCCATCCACAGACCCCCCCCACCCCATAACAGTGCCATCCACAGACCCCCCACCCCATAACAGTGCCATCTACAGACCCCCCCCCCCCCAATGCCGCTCCAGTACAGACTAGTTATAAAATGTGTACAATTAATAAGGATTCTATTCATGAGGCCCCCTCTGCAGTAGAACATTCAATATAGCCACATCCTACTTACAGGGCTGTTATCTTAATGCTGGCCGGCCGGGCAGACGAGCGGCAGCGTCACGATTGACGTCACATGCCTGCGCCGCCTCCTTCATTCAGAAAGTAGGCCGGGCACATGACGTCAGTCGTGACGCTGCCGCTTGTCTGCCCGGCCGGCCAGCATTAAGATAACAGCCCTGTGAGTAGGATGTGGCTATATTGAATGTTCTACTACAGAGGGGGCCTCATGAATAGAATCCTTATTAATTGTACACATTTTATAACTACTTGAGCTGGGGGCCGGAGCACAGTGAACGCACCGGCCCCCAGCTCCTCCTCCCAGTCCCTCCCCGCTGATACATCGCAGCCTGCGATGCTGGAGCATGGAAGGCTGCGATGTCAAAAGGTGGCAGAACGCCGTTCCCGTGCGTTCCGCCAGAAAAAAAGCCCTGCCGCTCATTATGCGATTTATTATCACTTCCTGCAGGGGCCGCCTGCAGGAAGTGATAATAAAAGGTGAAGGCTGGCGGCCGGCGGCGGCTACACGGGCCACATGACAAGGTCTGGCGGGCCGGATTCGGCCCACGGGCCTTGTGTTTGACACCCGTGGGTTAGATCATGTGGTATTTTTATAGAGCAGGTTGTTACAGACGCGGCAATACCTAATATGACAACTTTTTTTGTTTATTTAAGTTGTACACAATAACAGCTGTAACAATAATTTTTAAAATAAATAAAAATCATGTTTTAGTGTCTCCATATTCTGAGAGCCATTGTATTTTTGTTTTTTGGGCGATTGTCTTAGTTAGGATCTCATTTTTTGTGGGATGAGATGATGGTTTGATTGGTATGATATTGGGGTGCGTTTGACTTTTTGATCGCTTGGTATTACACTTTTTGTGATGTAAGGTGCCAAAAAATGGCTTTTTTAGCACAGTTATTAATTTTTTTTACGGTGTTGACCAGACAGGGTTGATCATGTGATATTTTTATAGAGCAGATTGTTACACATGTGGTGATACCTACCGTATTTTTCGCTTTATAAGACGCACTTTTTCTCCCTCCAAATGTGGCCCAAATGTGTACCTTAATGCAGCTCAGGAGCTCTCACTAACTGCTCCTGAGCTGCCATTAAACAATGGGAGAACGGGCGGGAGAATGGGCGGGCAGCACTCACGGTACCCTTCAGTGAAGCCACCAGCCCGTGCATACATTGAAGCACTAAGCAGCGCGCTTGCGGTTTCACTGATGACCAAATGCTGCGCCCGATCTCCTCCATGTGAGCTGGTCCTGGAGTGCCCGGACCGGTACCGTAACTGTCTGCAGGCTGGCGGCATCTCTGTATTCCATATAGTGCTGCCAGCTTGCATTACCGTAGTAAAGCACCGCCCCCCAAGCCCCCCCCCCGGCAGTTACTACTCACCTCCTGCCATCCTCCATGTGCGTCGTCCCAGTGTCCTGCAGGCTGGCGGCATCTCTGTATCCCATGTAGTTCCGCCAGCCTGCTGTATCCAAGTACAGGTCCTGACACTTTCTCCTCCTCTCCAGACCCCCCACACACACTTTCTCCTCTTCTCCCTCTTCCCCCTAGGCAGGCAGTTTCTCCTCTCCCCAGGGAAGTTTCTCTTCTCCCCCGGGCAGTTTCTCCTCTCCCCCTGGGCAGTTTCTACTCACACCTACTCTACTTGTCCGGTGCTGATTGGTGTCGAGTCCTGCTCTCCCTTCCTCTACCAATCAGCTACCGTTACACTGTTTAGTGCCACATGATACCCCCACCCCCCTCTGGGTACCGTAGATTGCATCCCAAGGTGAGGACATCTTAAGGACAATTTATGGTACCCTAATTAAAAACTGTGTGCCAAATATGACTATAACCCCCATTATCCATAGCAATCCACCCATATACTGTTGGGGGTTATAGTTATATTTAAAATAAACACTGTTCTGTAATAGTCATGTGTCTATTATATGTTATTTTATTTAAATGTTTTAGTCCACCTTTTAGTTCAAATAATTTTTTTCTGCATTTTCCCTCCTCTGAAAACTGGGTTGCGTCTTATGCATCAGGTGCGCCTTATAAAGCGAAAAATACGGTAATATGTCTGTTTTTTATTATTTTTTTCTATTTTTAACAATTTTATCTCTCTCTTTATGGGAAAGATGCTTTTTTTATTGAAACTTAAAAAAATGTTTATTGTTAAAAACACTTTTTTTCACTTTTATTATTTTTTATTTTTATCCCACTATGGGACTTCAACATTACAGGGTCTGATCCCTGCTTCAAAGCAGCACAATACATCAGTATTGTACTGCATTGACTGGGGGATGGGCCTCATAGGCCTCCGTACATGCCGGGCCCCAAGGCCTTGGAATGGCTTGGGGCTGCCATGGCAACCATCGGCTCCCCACCATCGCAGCGCAGGGACCTGATGACTAAGGAGAGGGAGTGCAAACCTCCCATGTGCTGCGGTCAGCACTGACAGTGGCATATGAGGGGTTAATCCACCGGCTTATCACCGATGCTGGTGGATGCAGCAGGGGTCTGGGTGTCAGTAACAGCTGGATCCGTGCTGCTGATTGCCAGACCACACATAACGAAGAGGAAGGACCGCAGGACAAGAGTGCCCGTCCTGGGGCGCAAAGTACCGACCATTTAGGACGAGCATTCTCATCCTGGGTCCTTAAGATATCAACAGTTTCCTCTATAACAGTGACATCCACAGCCCCCCACCCCTTAACATTGACCCCCCTTTCCCTCCACAGTGCCCTGTCTCCTTAAAATGGGACCTCCACAGCAGCCCACCAGACAAACAGCTAGACAGTCCGGCTTTCAGACTTCCTGTCCTCCGTCCGACGCAGGGCCTAAACGGACACAGGGATGTCATTTTGAACAGCTCACCCTCAGACATCAGCACTGTACTGTCTGAGCGTGAGCTGCAGGGAGAAAGTCACCCTCCCTCCCACCCCTGCAGCTGACAGAAGTTGATTTTTACCTTCATTTTTTCAATCCCCGTCGGCTGCAGAGTAGGAGGGGTAGTGGCTTAGCGGGACCTGGGGGCGGGATTTTTAAGTCCATCTTTTGAGGGTGTACTGAATGGCTACTCTACCTGCCAACTGAACTGCGACCTCCACAGCACTCCGCTCCCTTAACATTGTCATCCACAGCGCCCTGCCCCTTTAGAGCTGACCTACAGCAGTGAAGAAAAATGGCTGGGTTGTTATGGAAGCCTGTTGTAAAACTGTGTGTATTTGGAGACTAAGGGCCTGCAAGCTTTTATTGGCTAAGGGTCACATTTGGGAATATCTCAGGAACGGTACGTGCTAGAGAGCCGAGACCCGGTCTAAAACCTTCCCGGACACCTGATGTATATGTGTGCCAAATTTCATGATTGTAAATGCAACGGTGCAAATTTCTTTAGCGGACATACACACACTCAGCTTTATATATTAGACTAGCTGAAGTACCCGGTTTTGCACGGGTATATTCCATCTATTTAATTTAATGTTTGAGTGTGTCATTTAAAGATATTGACAGTATCCACTATAACAGTGACATCTACAGTTCCCTGCCCCCTTAACAGTGACCCCCCCCCCCCCCCCCCACAGTGCAGAGTCTCCTTAAAATGGGACGTCCACAGCAGCTCACCCCCTTAACTTTGACCTTCTCAGCACCCCACCCCCTTGACAGTGACCTCCACAGGGGCCCACCCCCTTAACAGTGACCTCTACAGCACCCGCCTCTTAACACTGACCATAGGTTACAGTCCCTCTAAAGGGGTTATCCGAGTTATTTTTTTGTTCTTTCTATGTTCCTAACTAAGCAAATGTAACAGCTTTCCAATTCACTCACTTTATCTCCAGTGCCTGGTTTCTCAGATTTCACTGAGGGTCACATGACCTGTGATGTCAGCTTCTCTCCCTGCTCTGATAAAGGTTGTTTACAAGCCTGTGAACGAGACGTCACTGTGCTGGCCACGCCCCCCCTTCACTGCCGTCTACTCTCTGCTGGGATTGTTAACCCCTTCAGCTGCACAGCTCTGCAGGCAGGGACAATTCTGGGCACTGGAGCTTATATACTAGAGAGAGCATTACACAAGAAGGTAAGGGGAAGATCCTGTGTGTATTAGCAGTGTCATTATACAGGTGGGACTTGTAGTTCTACACATACAACATGCTGCTGAGTCTTCCAGCAGGCAGACATGTCACTCAGGGCAGCTCTTGTATCCACTCCCTTAGCAGTGTCATTATAAAGCTGGGACTTGTAGTCCTACACATACAACATGCTGCAGAGTCTCCCAGCAGGCAGACATGTCACTCAGGGCAGCTCTTGTATCCACTCCCTTAGCAGTGTCATTATAAAGCTGGGACTTGTAGTCCTACACATACAACATGCTGCAGAGTCTCCCAGCAGGCAGACATGTCATTCAGGGCAGCACTTGTATTCACTCCTTTAGCAGTGTCATTATAAAGCTGGGACTTGCAGTCCTACACATACAACATGCTGCAGAGTCTTCCAGCAGGCAGACATGTCACTCAGGGCAGCTCTTGTATCCACTCCCTTAGCAGTGTCATTATACAGCTGGGACTTGTAGTCCTACACATACAACATGCTGCAGAGTCTCCCAGCAGGCAGACATGTCACTCAGGACAGCTCTTGTATCCACTCCCTTAGCAGTGTCATTATACATCTGGGACTTGTAGTCCTACACATACAACATGCTGCTGAGTCTCCTAGCAGGCAGACATGTCACTCAGGGCAGCTCTTGTATCCACTCTCTTAGCAGTGTCATTATACATCTGGGACTTGTAGTCCTACACATACAACATGCTGCAGAGTCTCCGAGCAGGCAGACATGTCACTCAGGGCAGCTCTTGTATCCACTCCCTTAGCAGTGTCATTATAAAGCTGGGACTTGCAGTCCTACACATACAACATACTGCAGAGTCTCCCAGCAGGCAGACATGTCACTCAGGGCAGCTCTTGTATTCACCCCCTTAGCAGTGTCATTATAAAGCTGGGACTTGTAGTCCTACACATACAACATGCTGCAGAGTCTCCCAGCAGGCAGACATGTCACTCAGGGCAGCTCTTGTATTCACCCCCTTAGGCTACTTTCACACTAGCGTTCGGCTGTCCGCTCGTGAGCTCCGTTTGAAGGGGCTCACGAGCGGACCCGAACGCTTCCGTCCAGCCCTGATGCAGTCTGAATGGATGCGGATCCGCTCAGACTGCATCAGTCTGGCGGCGTTCAGCCTCCGCTCCGCTCAGCAGGCGGACACCTGAACGCTGCTTGCAGCGTTCGGGTGTCCGCCTGGCCGTGCGGAGGCGTGCGGATCCGTCCAGACTTACAATGTAAGTCAATGGGGACGGATCCGTTTGAAGATGCCACAATATGGCTCAATCTTCAAGCGGATCCGTCCCCCATTGACTTTCAATGTAAAAGTCTGGACGGATCCGCTCAGGCTAATTTCACACTTAGCTTTTTTTTGCCAATTTAATGCAGACGGATCCGTTCTGAACGGAGCCACCGTCTGCATTAATATGATCGGATCCGTTCAGAACGGATCCGATCGAACGCTAGTGTGAAAGTAGCCTTAGCAGTGCATGGGGAGGGGCAGAGATCGTTTTTATTGCATGTAAACAAAGAGCCAGAAGAGAACCAGGGAAATGAGGAAAAATATATATTTTTTTTTTGCATAAAACTTGCTTAGCTCAGTTATATATCAGATTTTCAGTGCTATATAATTTTTTTTCATAACTCGGACAACCCCTTTAAATGTGACCTTCACCATTCCCGGCCTAGTAAACAGAGACCTCCACAGCGACTGCCCCTTTAACAGTGACTGCCACAGTACCCCGCTGCCTTAACAGTGATCTCACAGTACCCCGCTGCCCCTTTAATAGTGGCCTCCACAGTCCCCTCCTCCCTTAACAGTGACCTCCACAGTGCCCACCCCTTTAGCATTGACCTCCATAGCGGCCTGCCCCCTTAACAGTAACATCCACAGCGCCCTCCCCTCTTAACGGTGACCTCCACAGAGCTCCGTTCCCTTAAAATGTGACCTCCACAACACCCCGCCCCTTAACACTGACCTCCATAGCAGACCGTCCCCTTAACTGTGACTTCTACCGTTTCCTGCCCCCTTAACACAGACCTCCACAGCACCCGCCCCTTTAACAGTGATCTCCACAGCATCCTGTCCCGTTAACAGTAACCTCCACAGCGACCCTCCCCTTTAACATTGACCTTCACAGCGGCTGCCCCATTATTAGTGACCTTCACAGTACCCCATCTCCTTAACAGTGATTTCCACAACACCCTGCCCCCTTAACAGTGGCCTCTACAGCAATCTGTCTCTTAACACTGACCTCCACAGCAGCCTGCCCCTAGGGTGACCAGAGGTCCGGTTTTAGGCAGGACAGTCCAGCTTTCAGACTTCCTGTCCTCCGTCCGGCGCAGGGCCTGGATGGACACAGGGATGTCCTTTTGAACAGCTCACTCTCAGACAGCAGCACTGTGCTGTCTGAGCGTGAGCTGCAGGGAGAAAGTCACCCTCCCTCCCCTGCAGCTGATAGAAGTTGATTTGTACCTTCATTTTTCATTTCAATCCCCGTCAGCTGCAGGGTGGGAGGGGCGTGACCAAACCTGGGGTTAGGCGGATTGTTAGTAATCCAGATACCCTGACAACAAGGTTAGAGGACTAATACATTTCTAGAGAGGGGTTACCCTCAGGAGGCTAAATCGACAAAATCAGTACGGATTCCATTGGTGGTTAAATATCACCCTTGGATCCAAAGGGTTAAAAGTATTTTCAATAATCATTGGCAGATAGTTTCTAGATCGTATCCTCAAATTGACGAATTCCAGAGACCTTCGATGATGTGCTTTAAAAGAGCAGACAATCTGCGTGATAAGATAATCAGAGCAGATATAGGCAGCAACAGAATCAGCCCCAGACAAACTACATTATCCACCCCGAAATAAGGCACATTCCCATGCTTAAATTGTGTGAATTGTTCGAGTGTCATCAAGGGTAGCTATTTTTCACATCCGCATTCTGGTGAACAAATCCCAATCAGGGGATTTTTTACCTGTGATAGTCGATTTGTAATTTACATTCTCAAATGCCCCTGCGGTTTATTGTATGTGGGGGAAACTTCGATGAGAATTAAAGATCAATTAAGCAAGCATAAATCGACAATTAGAAAAGAGAATCTGTTACTCCCACTACCGTATCATTTCCACCAAAAGGGGCATACTATATCACATCGACGCTATCAGGTCATAGAAAGTGTTTCATTACCTCGGCGCGGTGGTGAGGGAAACAAATTGCTCTTAAAAAGAGAGGCATATTGGATCCATTGATTACAAACCATAGGTCCGAAAGGCCTAAGTCGAGATTACAATGTTAGTGGCTTCATATGATGCGATTATCTGTAACCATGTGTCCCTTTAGTTTTTTCTATAGCGAAACTAGATGTTTCGGAAAATACACTTCACCTGTGGGATTGTGTTGATTTACGTATACTCCGTAGAAATTCAGCTGCGGGAGGAGTCTAAATAATGTGATGTCATTTCCTTTGTATTTACTTTTTATATATCAGAGCTAGTGGTAGGATGTATACACACAGTCTGATGAAAGCACTTAGTTGCTGAAACACGTCACTATGATGTAATATGTGACTTAATAAATTCGCAAGATTATTCATCAGTGCGAGTGTTGGTCTTGTTCTTCACAAATTATCCACTGGGATTCCTGCCCGCAGACACGTGCACCGCCAAACTACTCGAGCAGTGCCAACCTTTTTTGGATATACGCTAACCTGGTTGGGGGCGTGGCTTAGTGGGAACTTGGGGCAGGGTTTTTAAGTCTGTCTTTTGAGGGGGGCCTGCCCCCCTGAACTGTGACCTCCACAGCACCATGTAACAGTGTCATCCACAGCGCCATGCCCCTTTAAAGGAAATCTGTCAACAGTATTATTATTATTGAAGTAAAGCCATGGCCTAACAGCACTTAGTACCTTATTTCTAGATGTCCCTTTGTTTTAGCAATAGGGGTTTTCTATCTTCTGAAAATCCAGTTTATTTGGTATGCAAATGAGCCAGAGGGGCATCACTCTTGCAGGAAGGAGCCCAGGCACGCCTCCTGCTAGTGCCCAAGACCACCCTCATGCTGGGAGCAGGGAAAGGGGGGGGCAGAGTTATGGCTTGAATGTGATGTAGGAGGGGTGGGTGGACACATTGTGGCAGGAGGCGTGCCTGGGATCCTTCCTGCAAGAGTGATGCCCCTCTGGCTCATTTGCATACCAAATAAACAGGATTTTCAGAGGATAAAAAACATCTATTACTGGAACAAAGGCACATCTGAAAATAAGGTACTAAGTGCTATTAGGCCATGGCTTTACTTCAATAGCAATTATCCTGGTGAGAGATTTCCTTTAAAGGGACACTGACAGGCCCAATAAGCATAATTAGCTGTATATATGTATGCACAGGTCTTCTATTGTGTAATAAAAACATATGTCTAACCCCTGTCCACCTTATGAAGACTGTAAAATGATGTTTTATAACCTGATAGAATTGCTCGTCTTTCTGCCCAAGGGGCGGCGTTTCAGCTTTACTTCTGTCCAGACAGCCTCCCCCCAACCGCCCAGCTCATCAATATTCACTTCGCTGGGCGGCTTCTGCTGTCCCCGACGTTCCAAGATCCGGCGCATGCTCAATACAGAGCTATGGGCATCGGACTCCATTTGAGCTTCAGCGCATGCGCCCTGCACCCTCACTGGCCGGGATCACATCGCGCCTGCGTCCCCTCTGCTTCTTTAAGGCCACTTCAGCCTCTGCGTTCTGCGCCGGGCACTTTTCTCAGCAGCGCAGAAGCCGCCCAGCGAAGTGAATATTGATGAACTGGGCGGCGCTTCAAAACGGCGGTTGGGGGGGCGGCTGCCTGGGCAGAAGTAAAGCTGAAACGCCGCCCCTTGGGCAGAATTTACAGTCTTCATAAGGTGGACAGGGGTTAGACTTATATGTTTTTAATACACAATAGAAGACCTGTGCATACATATATACAGCTAATTATGCTTATTCGGCCTGTCAGTGTCCCTTTAACCACCTCCGGACCGCCTAACGCAGATGTGCGGTCCGGAGGTGGCAGCGCTGCGCAGAGTCACGCATATACGCGTCATCTCGCGAGACGCGAGATGACGCGAGTATGCGCCCGCGCGTGCGCACTTCGCGCCGGCATTTCGTTAAGGACCATTTCGTCAGCAACCTGCCAGCCAATGATCGTGGCTGGCAGGTTGCTGATTTTTAAAAAATCCAATCAAAGTGCCAGATAGCAGATCATATTTGTAAATATGATCTGTTATATGGCTGCCTGCTCCTCTGCTGGTTCTTTTCGTCGGTTGGATCCAGCAGAGGAGCAGGCTTCACAGTGAGTACACCAAACATCACACTTAGCCCCAGATCACCCCCCTGAACCCCAATTAACCCTTTGATCACCACTTTGATCACCCCTGTCAATCACAAGTGAAAAGAAAAAAGTGATCAGTGCAAACTGTCACTTTTTTTTTCACTGTTATTGACCGTTAGGTTTTAGGTATAGTTTAGGTCCCTTGGTTAGGTAGTTAGCGATCAGTTAGCGCCCAGCCCACCGCACCGCAGTCCGTTATTCGCTGATTAGCGTATCGCTAATCAGCATTTGTACTTTTATAGTATCTGGAAGTGATCAAAACTGATCACGGTCAGATCTATAATAGTACTAGTGTCACTTTAGCTCGCCCTCCACCCAAAACGCAGTGTTTGCCCGATCAGGCCTGATCGGTCGCCCACACGTGCGTTCGCCCACACCCGCCCCACCGCAGTGACAAAAAAAACATTTTTTTTTGATCGCTGCACATTCAATTTACACGCACTGCGGCGATAAAAAAATCAGTTTTGATATTTTTTATCAACCGCAGCGGCCTCCGGTACTTCGCTAGGCTCCCCTTTGTAAGACAGGCTTGCTTTTTTTTTCTTGGGTAGTCTCAGGGAATACCCCTAAATTTAGTTGCCCACATGTCTAACAGGGGGTATTCTTCTGAAGAGGCCTACAGGCTTCTGACCCAGTCGGATGAGGAGTGGGAACCCTCATCTGATGAATCCAGCGGGTCAGAATACGAACCTGTAGAAAGCAGTGGCTCTCTGACCCAAAGTTCGGACGAGGAGGCTGAGGTCCCTGATAGAACCAGGCGTACCCGGCCCCGTGTCGCTAGACCGCAGGTTGCGCAGGATCCGCTTCAAGAGCAGCAGAGTGGGGCTGGTGCTGTCGGATTACGTGGTGAGGCATACACCAGCAGCCCAGCCCTTCCTGGACCTAGTACCAGCACTGCCGTACAACCTGGTGAAGTAGCGAGCACCAGAAGGGCAGTTGAAGCTGGTACGGTGGCACGTGCAGTAGTGACCCCGTCGCAGCCACCGCAAAGACGTGCCCGTAGAGCCCCTAGAATCCCAGAGGTGCTGGCAAACCCTGATTGGCAGTCCCCAACTTCAGCCGCACCCGTAGTTTTCCCTTTCACCGCCCAGTCTGGAGTTCGGGTTGAGACGGCTCAGATCGGTTCGGCCCTGGGATTTTTTGAGCTGTTCTTGACTGCGGAGCTTTTAGACTTAGTTGTGGCAGAAACAAATCGGTATGCCACACAATTTAAAACCGCTAACCCGGGAAGCTATTATGCCCAGCCTTTCCGGTGGAAACCAGTCCAAGTTTCCGAAATTAAAACTTTTCTGGGCCTCCTCCTCAACATGGGCCTGACAAAAAAACATGAATTGCGGTCATATTGGTCCACGAACCCGATTCATCACATGCCCATGTTCTCTGCTGCTATGTCCAGGACACGATTTGAGGTCATCCTGCGTTTCCTGCACTTTAGTGACAACACCGCCTCCCGTCCCAGGGGCCACCCTGCTTTTGACCGGCTCCACAAAATTCGGCCCCTCATAGACCATTTCAACCTGAAATTTGCAGATATTTATACCCCAGAGCAAAACATCTGCATAGACGAGTCCCTAATACATTTTAACTTGGCTTCAAACAATACATCCCAAGCAAGCGCGCCCGGTATGGGGTCAAATTGTATAAGCTCTGTGAAAGGGCCACAGGCTATACCCACAAATTTCGTGTCTATGAGGGAAAAGATCAGACCCTGGAGCCGGTCGGTTGCCCTGACTACCTGGGGAGCAGTGGGAAGACAGTTTGGGACTTGGTGTCACCCTTATTCGGCAAGGGGTACCATCTTTATGTGGACAATTTTTACACAAGTGTGGCCCTCTTTAGGCATTTGTTTCTAGAACGGATTGGCGCCTGTGGTACCGCGCGAACTAGTCGCGCGGGCTTCCCCCAACGGCTCGTTAGCACCCGTCTTGCAAGGGGGCAGAGGGCCGCACTGTGTAACGAAGAACTGCTCGCGGTGAAATGGAGAGACAAGCGTGACGTTTACATGCTCTCCTCCATTCACGCAGACACGACAATACAAATTGAGCGAGCAACCCGTGTCATTGAAAAGCCCCTCTCAGTCCACGACTATAACCTCCACATGGGAGGGGTCGACTTCAATGACCAGATGTTGTCTCCGTATTTAGTTTCCCGACGCACCAGACGCTGGTATAAGAAGGTGTCTGTATATTTAATTCAATTGGCTCTGTACAATAGTTTTGTTCTCTACAGTAAGGCTGGGAGAACTGGATCCTTCCTCAAATTTCAGGAAGAGATCATCGAGAACCTCCTGTATCCAGGAGGTTCCGTGGCCCCAACCACCAGTGTAGTTAGCCGTCTACACGAGCGACATTTCCCCAATGTCGTTCCTGGTACCTCAACCCAACCGTCACCCCGAAAAAGATGTCGTGTCTGTAGCAGGAGTGGAATAAGGCGTGACACCCGCTATTTCTGTCCTGACTGTCCGGACCACCCTGCCCTATGCTTTGGAGAGTGTTTCCGGAAGTACCACTCACAGGTACACTATTAGCATAGGGATCATCTCACCAGGACAGGCACACAGGGCTATTAGGGCCCATTCACTCACTGCTGCTGCAAACGTCTTCTTTCACATGGGACAAAGTGCATAACGCACTTCGCCACATCTTTGGGCGATTTGCGCTTTGCACATTGACCCATGGGGAAGGAGAGGTTTGTTCTATAAAGGTAAAAAAACAAACAAAAAAAAAACAGGTAAGCAAACAGGTTAATGTTTAGTTCCAAAAGTTAAAGTTACATGTTCTGTTCCAAAGTTAATAAAATTATTGCGTTGTGGCCTGTTTTTTTTTTTTTTTTTTTTTTTGTCTTTTTACCTTCCAGGTGGACCAACCGATCTACTAGCTGCAGCACCGATGTGCATTCTGACAGAAGCATTGCGCTGCTGTCAGATTACACGCAAGTCGGTGTATGCGGCGCTGCAAGACGGGATTTTCTCCTCTGCAGTGACAGATACGTTTGCCGAGGCATACGAGCTGAGGAGGAGGCGGCGTTCCTATGCTTTGGCAAGCACTTTGTATGTATATATATATAAAAAAAAAAATCCCGGCAATGATTTATTCATCCACATCGATTGATGCGAATGGAGAAATCTGGTTTGCCAGGGCATACGAGCTAAGTGGGTATGGATGTAGGGCGGAGCTCCTATGTCCTGGCAGACGCCTTTCCCCTCCATTTTTTTTTTTTGGCAGAGATTTTTTCATCCACATTGATCGATGCGAATGAAGAAATCTGTGCCGTTCATTTTTTTCTTTCAGCCCAGAGGCTGAACGGAAAAAAAAATCTCATTACCTGTATGCTCAATATAAGGAGAATAGCAGAAACTCCTAATGCTGGCCATACATGTAATGATTGCGGAGACCCTCAAATGCCAGGGCAGTACAAACACCCCACAACTAACCCCATTTTGGAAAGAAGACACCCCAAGGTATTTGCTGAGGGGCATATTGAGTCCATGAAAGATTGAAATTTTTGTCCTAAGTTAGCGGAAAGTGAGACTTTGTGAGAAAAAACAAAAAAAAATCAATTTCCGCTAACTTATGCGAAAAAAAAAAATAATCTTTGAACTTGCCAGGCCCCTCATTGGATACCTTGGGGTGTCTTCTTACCAAAGTGGGGTCACATGTGGGGTATTTATACTGCCCTGGCTTTTTAGGGGCCCTAAAGCGTGAGAAGAAGTCTGGGATCCAAATGTCTAAAAATGCCCTCCTAAAAGGAATTTGGGCCCCTTTGCGCATCTAGGCTGCAAAAAAGTGTGACACATCTGGTATCGCCGTACTCAGAAGAAGTTGGGGAATGTGTTTTGGGGTGTCATTTTACATATACCCATGCTGGGTGAGAAAAATATCTTGGTCAAATGCCAACTTTGTATAAAAAAATGGGAAAAGTTGTCGTTTGCCAAGATATTTCTCTCACCCAGCATGGGTATATGTAAAATGACACCCCAAAACACATTCCCCAACTTCTCCTGAGTACGGCGATACCAGATGTGTCACACTTTTTTGATGCCAAGGTGGGCAAAGGGGCGCACATTCCAAAGTGCACCTTTCGGATTTCACCGGTCATTTTTTACAGATTTTGATTGCAAAGTACTTCTCACACATATGGGCCCCTAAATTGCCAGGGCAGTATAACTACGCCACAAGTGACCCCATTTTGGAAAGAAGACACCCCAAGGTATTCCGTGAGGGGCATGGCGAGTTCCTAGAATTTTTTATTTTTTGTCGCAAGTTAGTGGAATATGAGACTTTGTAAGGAAAAAAGAGAAAAAAAAAATCATCATTTTCTGCTAACTTGTGACAAAAAATAAAAAATTCTAGGAACTCGCAGTGCCCCTCACGGAATACCTTAGGGTGTCTTCTTTCCAAAATGGGGTCACTTGTGGCGTAGTTATACTGCCCTGGCAATTTAGGGGCCCAAATGTGTGAGAAGTACCTTGCAATCAAAATGTGTAAAAAATGCCCTGCAAAATCCGAAAGGTGCACTTTGGAATATGTGCCCCTTTGCCCACCTTGGCAGCAAAAAAGTGTGACACATCTGGTATCGCCGTACTCAGGAGAAGTTGGGGAATGTGTTTTGGGGTGTCATTTTACATATACCCATACTGGGTGAGAGAAATATCTTGGCAAACGACAACTTTTCCCATTTTTTTATACAAAGTTGGCATTTGACCAAGATATTTTTCTCACCCAGCATGGGTATATGTAAAATGACACCCCAAAACACATTCCCCAACTTCTCCTGAGTACGGCGATACCAGATGTGTGACACTTTTTTGATGCCAAGGTGGGCAAAGGGGCGCATATGCCAAAGTGCACCTTTCGGATTTCACCGGTCATTTTTTACAGATTTTGATTGCAAAGTACTTCTCACACATATGGGCCCCTAAATTGCCAGGGCAGTATAACTACGCCACAAGTGACCCCATTTTGGAAAGAAGACACCCCAAGGTATTCCGTGAGGGGCATGGCGAGTTCCTAGAATTTTTTATTTTTTGTCGCAAGTTAGTGGAATATGAGACTTTGTAAGGAAAAAAGAGAAAAAAAAAAAATCATCATTTTCTGCTAACTTGTGACAAAAAATAAAAAATTCTAGGAACTCGCAGTGCCCCTCACGGAATACCTTAGGGTGTCTTCTTTCCAAAATGGGGTCACTTGTGGCATAGTTATACTGCCCTGGCAATTTAGGGGCCCAAATGTGTAAGAAGTACCTTGCAATCAAAATGTGTAAAAAATGCCCTGCAAAATCCGAAAGGTGCACTTTGGAATATGTGCCCCTTTGCCCACCTTGGCAGCAAAAAAGTGTGACACATGTGGTATCGCCGTACTCAGGAGAAGTTGGGGAATGTGTTTTGGGGTGTCATTTTACATATACCCATGCTGGGTGAGAGAAATATCTTGGCAAACGACAACTTTTCCCATTTTTTTATACAAAGTTGGCATTTGACCAAGATATTTTTCTCACCCAGCATGGGTATATGTAAAATGACACCCCAAAACACATTCCCCAACTTCTCCTGAGTACGGCGATACCACATGTGTGACACTTTTTTGCTGCCAAGGTGGGCAAAGGGGCGCATATTCCAAAGTGCACCTTTCGGATTTCACCGGTCATTTCTTACACATTTTGATTGCAAAGTTCTTCTCACACATTTGGGCCCCTAAATTGCCAGGGCAGTATAACTACGCCACAAGTGACCCCATTTTGGAAAGAAGACACCCCAAGGTATTCTGTGAGGGGCATGGTGAGTTCCTAGAATTTTTTATTTTTTGTCGCAAGTTAGTGGAATATGAGACTTTGTAAGAAAAAAAAAAAAATAAAAAATCATCATCATTTTCCGCTAACTTGTGACAAAAAATAAAAAGTTCTATGAACTCACTATGCCCATCAGCGAATACCTTAGGGTGTCTACTTTCCGAAATGGGGTCATTTGTGGGTTTTTTCTACTGTCTGGGCATTGTAGAACCTCAGGAAACATGACAGGTGCTCAGAAAATCAGAGCCGTTTCAAAAAGCGGAAATTCACATTTTTGTACCATAGTTTGTAAATGCTATAACTTTTACCCAAACCATTTTTTTTTTTTGCCCAAACATTTTTTTTTTATCAAAGACATGTAGAACTATAAATTTAGCGAAAAATTTATATATGGATGTCGTTTTTTTTGCAAAATTTCACAGCTGAAAGTGAAAAATGTCATTTATTTGCAAAAAAATCGTTACATTTTGATTAATAACAAAAAAAGTAAAAATGTCAGCAGCAATAAAATACCACCAAATGAAAGCTCCATTAGTGAGAAGAAAAGGAGGTAAAATTCATTTGGGTGGTAAGTTGCATGACCGAGCGATAAACGGTGAAAGGAGTGTAGTGCCGAAGTGTAAAAAGTGGCCTGGTCATGAAGGGGGTTTCACCTAGCGGGGCTGAAGTGGTTAAAGTTGACCTACAGCAATGAAGAAAAATGGCTGGGTTTTTACAGAAACCTGTGTGTATATGGAGATTAAGGGCTTGCGAGCTTTTATTGGATGATATGGGTCATGTGACCAGGCTTCTATTGGCTAATGCATTTTTTGGGAATAACTCAGGAACGGTAAGTCCTAGAGAGATGAGACCTGCTCTTAAACCTTCCCGGACACCTCAGCAGAAGCCGATTTCAGGTGCACATAGGCATTTTATCTGACGGATCACCTAAATTGACCAGGTCTTCAAATGGGAGAGCAGATTTCTTTGCAATGTTTGCCACTGGTGCGTCCACTGTCGGGGCTTTATCCCACACAGACGCTACAGACTCCTCAAAAGGATACTTTCCGCCGTACGAATAAAGATTTTCTATCTGGATTTTTCCACTCTTAATTAAAGATTCCATGTTATGTACTGAGAAAACCCTAACCCTTCAAAGACCTGGTCTGCAATAGCCTTAGGTTGTTTAATATCCTCCAGTTGCATGTTACTTTGATAGCAGTTAACAAAAATTCCATATCCTCAGCTGAAAAAAGTGCCTTTCCCACTGTGCCCTCATCTGAGGAGTTTAAATCCGACTCCTTACCATGGTTGGCCCCCTCTGATGCTTGTGGCAGATTGCTTCAAGAATTTGAGTGATCACCTTAATACTTTTGGATATACTGTGCGATTCTTCAAAAACCAATTAATCCATGCAAGAGTGACAAATTGGCCTAACAAAAGATAGTGGAAATACTGCCCTACATCCACCACACTCCTTATGTTTAGTTTTGCACGTTGCTTTCTTAGGTGTTTTTGCTACCCACAACACATAAGCAAATAACACCTCAAGATTAATACATTATATATATATATATATATATATATATATACACAGTGGATATAAAAAGTCTACACACCCCTGTTAAAATGTCAGGTTTCTGTGATGTAAAACAAAAAAAAAAAGAGACAAAGATAAATCATTTCAGAACTTTTTCCACCTTTAATGTGACCTATAAACTGTACCACTCAATTGAAAAACAAACTGAAATCTTTTAGGTGGAGAGAAGAAAACAAAAAGAATAATAATAATGTGGTTGCATAAGTTTGCACACCCTCTTATAACTGGGGATGTAGCTGTGTTCAGAATTAAGCAATCACAATCAAAATCATATTAAATTGGAGTCAGCATACACCTGCCATCATTTAAAGTGCCTCTGATTAGCCCCCAAAAAAGTTCAGATGCTCTAGTTGGTCTTTCCTGAAATTTTCTTAGTCGCATCCCACAGCAAAAGCCATGGTCCACAGAGAGCTTCCAAAGCATCAGAGGGATCTCATTGTTAAAAGGTATCAGTCAGGAGAAGGGTACAAAATAATTTCCAAGGCATTAGATATACCATGGAACACAGTGAAGACAGTCATCATCAAGTGGAGAAAATATGGCACAACAGTGACATTACCAAGAACTGGATGTCCCTCCAAAATTGATGAAAAGACGAGAAGAAAATTGGTCTGGGAGGCTACCAAGAGGCCTACAGCAACATTAAAGGAGCTGCAGGAATATCTGGCAAGTACTGGCTGTGTGGTACATGTGACAACAATCTCCCAGATTATTCATATGTGTGGGCTATGGGGTAGAGTGGCAAGATGAAAGCCTTTTCTTATGAAGAAAAACATCTAAGTCAGGCTACATTTTGCAAAAACACATCTGAAGTCTCCCAAAAGCATGTGGGAAAAGATGTTATGGTCTGATGAAACCAAGGTTGAACTTTTTGGCCATAATTCCAAAAGATATGTTTGGTGCAAAAACAACACTGCACATCACCAAAAGAACACCATACCCACAGTGAAGCATAGTGGTGGCAGCATCATGCTTTCGGGCTGTTTTTCTTCAGCTGGGGCCTTAGTTAAGCTAGAGGGAATTATGAACAGTTCCAAATACCTGTCAATATTGGCACAAAACCTTCAGGCTTCTGCTAGAAAGCTGAACATGAAGAGGAACTTCGACTTTCAGCATGACAACGACTCAAAGCATACATCCAAATGAACAAAGGAATGGCTTGACCATAAGAAGATTTAAGTTTTGGAATGGCCCAGCCAGAGCCCAGACCTGAATCCAATTGAAAATCTGTGGGGTGATGTGAAGAGGGCTGTGCACAGGAGATGCCCTCGCATTCTGACAGATTTGTTGTATTTTTGCCAAGAAGAGTGGGCAAATCTTGTCATGTCAAAATGTGCCATGCTGATAGACTCATACCCAAAAAGACTGAGTGCTGTAATAAAATCAAAAGGTGCTTCAACAAAGTATTAGTTTAAGGCCTCATGCACACGATCGTTGTTGTGTTCCGTTCCGCAAAATGGGGTTCCGTTGTTCCGTGATCCGTTTCCGTGTGTCTTCCTTTATTTTTGGAAGACCACCAGACATAAAGGAAGGTAAAAAAAAAGTCTAAGACAGGTTTGCCATGCAAATTATAGGAATAAAATGAACGCGGATGACAATCTTGTGTGCCTCCGCGTTTTTTAGCGGTCCCATTGACATGAATGGGTCCGCGAACCGTTTTCCGCGGACAAGAATATGACAGGTTATATTTTTTTGACAGACTGGAACCACGGATTACGGACGCGCATAGCAAACGGTGCACTATCTGCATTTTCAACGGCTCCATAGAAATTAATGGGTCCGCACCTGAAACGCTAAAATCGGCGGAACAGACGCGGAAGCACTTATGCAACCATATTATTTTATTTTTCTATTTTTTTCATCCCTCTACCTAATAGATTTCAGTTTGTTTTTCAATTGAGTTTATAGGTCACATTAAAGGTGGTAAAAGTTCTGAAATGATTTATCTTTGTCTCATTTTTTTACATCACAGAAACCTGACATTTTAATAGGGGTGTGTAGACTTTTTATATCCACTATATGTATATATAGTGGATATATATATATAGGAATTATCTCACCCATATGCACTCCTCAGGCCCAGTACCGGACTAGCAGGCGTCAAAGGCAGGGCCAGCTCCAGGTTTATGTGGGCCCTTGGGCGATAAATCCCAGTGGGCCCCCTTGAGGCATTTTTTTACATTTACATGTCCTCCTGTGGCTCCCACATGGTATAATGACCCCTACTGGCCCCTATACAGTATAATGACCACTAGTGGCCCTTCACACAGTATAATGACCCCCCCCCACACACAGTATAATGACCCCCAGTGGCCCCACACACAGTATAATGACCCCACAGTGGCTCTCTATTCAGAATAATGACCCCCAGTCATCGCCCATTCAGAATAATGACCCCCAGTGGGCACTAGGGGTTATTATACTGTATGGTGGTGACCAGGGGTCATTATATTGAATAGGGGCTCTGGGGGTCATTATACTGAATGGAGGGTCATTGGGGATCATTATACTAAATGGGGGGCACGGGGGATCATTATACTGTGTAAGGGGCCCTCATAGTGTAATGACCCCCCACTGGCCCCCTCACATACCTATCATTGCTGGAGCACAGGGGGTTCACATCACGTTTTTGTATGCTGAAGAGTCTAGTAAAAAAAATCATACGTTAACGTATATGTTTTTTTTTTTTTTACAATGGAACTGTACGGCATCAGTCTGAGGCATCTGTTATTAATGTATAAATTTTTGGTATACATTAACCCCTTCTTCACTGGGCCAGTTTTCGCTCTTCTGCCCAGGCCATTTTTTGCAAATCTGACATGTGTCACTTTATGTGGTACTAGCTTTGGAACACTTTTACTTATCCAAGCCATTCTGAGATTGTTTTCTTATGGCACATTGTACTTCATGATATTTTAGTCAATATATTTCACCTTTATTTGTGAAAAAATCCCAAATTTACCAAAAATGTTGAAAAATTCCCTAATTTTTTTATTTCTATTTCTCTATTTTTATAATAGATAGTGATACCTAATATAATCGTTATTACTTTACATTTCCCATATGTCTACTTCATGTTTGGATCATTTTGAAAATGACATTTTATTTTTTGGGGACGTTAGAAGGCTTAGAAGCAAATCTTGAAATTTTTCAGAAACTTTTTAAGGACCAGCTCAGGTCTGAAGTCACTTTGTGAGGCTTACATAATAGAATCCACCCAAAAATTACCCTATTTTAGAAACTACACCCCTCAAGGTATTCAAAACTGATTTTACAAACTTTGTTAACCCTTTAGGTGTTCCACAAGAATTAATGGAAAATGGAGATGAAATTTCTGAATTTCACTTTTTTGGCACATTTTACATTTTAATCTATTTTTTCCAGTAACAAAGCAAGGGTTAACAGCCAAACAAAACTCAATTTATTACCCTAATTCTGCAGTTTACAGAAACGCCCCACATGTGGTTGTAAACTGCTGTATGGCCACACGGCAGGGTGCAGAAGGAAAGGAACACCATATGGTTTTTGGAAGGCAGATTTAGCTGAACTAGTTTTTAGATGCCATGTCCCATTTGAAGCCCCCCTGATGCACCCTTACAGTAGAAACTCAAAAAAGGGACCACATTTTGGAAACTACGGGATAAGGTGCCAGTTTTGTTGGTACTACTTTGGGGTACATGATTGTTAATTGCTCTATATTAAGTTTTTTGTGATGCAAGGTAACCAAAAATCTTTGGTTTTTGCACTGTTTTTAGTTTTTACAACATTCATCTGACAGGGTAGATCATGTGCTATTTAAATAGAGCAGGTTGTTACGGACGCAATGATATTAAATATGTCTACTTTCTATGTTTGTTTGTTTCAGTTTTACATAATAAAGCATTTTTGAAAAAAATAATGTTTTTGTGTCTCCATTTTCTAAACGCCCTATTTTTTTATTTTTCTGCCGATCGACTTGTGCAGGGGCTCGTTTTTTGCAGGAAGAGTTGACGTTTTTATTGGTATCATTTTTGGGTACATATGATTTTTTGATCATTCATCATTACACTTTATGGGGCAAGGTGACCCAAAATGTGGTTGTTTTGGCGTAGTTTTTATTTATTTATTTTTACAGCGTTTACCTGAGGGATTAGGTCATGTGACTTTTTTATAGAGCAGATCGTTACGGACATGGCAATACCTAATATGTTTACTTTTTATTTATTTAAGTTTTACACAATATTAGCATTTTTGAAACTGAAATAATGATGTTTTAGTGTCTGAGAGCCATATCTTTTTTATTTTCTGACCAATTGTCTTAGGTAGGGTATAATTTTTTTGTGGATGAGGTGACGGTTTTATTGATACCATTTTGTGGGACATACGCCTTTTTGATCGCTTGGTGTTGCACTTTTTGTGATGTAAGGCGAGAAAAATAGCTTTTTTTTACACCGTTTTTATTTTTTTATGGTATTTATCGGACAGGGTGGATCATGTGATATATTTAAAAGTGCCGGTCATTACTGACACGGCGATACCTAATATGAGTGGGTTAGTTAGTTTTTCTTTATAAAATAAGGGGAAAGGTGTGGTTTTTTTCCTTTTTTTTTACTTAAAAACTTTATTAATTTTATTTAAAACTTTTTCTTTACTTTATTTCTGACGTTCACTATTGGGGGTCTGATCCCCTCTGCAATGTATTACAATACATCTGTATTATAATGCATTTCCTGTTTGTGTACTGCAGTCAGTAGTATACTAACAGGCTGCCTAGAAGACCCAGTCTGAGGCTGGATCTCCTGGGCACATGTAGAAGGCAGGTTCTGATGCCGTGCAAGGCATTGGGCAGCCTCTGCATGGCATTGGGCTGCCTTCTGACACATCGAGTCCTTGCCACAGCAGCATGGGGACTCGATGCGCTCCCTTACCAGACACAAACCCCTTCTATGTCGCGGTCAGCGATGCCGGTGGATACGGCTGCTCCGATGCCCGCCCGATCACCATGACAAACTATTACGTCAATTGCGGGAATATTTTGTATCTCTAGGACTGTAATGAGTTAACTTTTTCTTCTTCAAGTGCCTCCCACCCCCCTCTTTGTTTCAAGACTGGATAAGAGAGGGGGGGCAAAGAGCTGTGCTGTGGGAAGGGTCTGTTTTCTCATCTTTGTACAGGTGTCCCAAGGGAGGTGTATAGATTGTGGAGGAATGCATAAGACAATCATATGACTTGATGATATATACATATTATTCACTGCCTATAGAGAAGCACCTCCTTGAAGTGTCACATATGACGTATGCAGTATTATTGTTAGAATAGACACCATTACAAGATGGCGGACACTTAGATGTTTACATTAGTTCACATTCCAAAGTGATACACAGTGCGCAGATGTTAGGATGTTATCTCTGTTTCTCTTATCTCTTCTTCCTTTTGAGCCAATGAAATAATGCCTGGGCATCAGAAAGTACTGCCCTTTTCTGAAGATACACATACTGCTTACTTTCTGTAATAAATAAGAGATTGCTTTGACCAGCATCTGTGTCAGTGTCCAGTCTCTCAACCACGCCTGAATATTAACCCCCTGGGGGTACATTGATTTGGAGCACCAGAGTGCATCTCAAATGCTCTAATTTAGGGATACTTTATCAGATGGCACCCCAGATGGGACCCCAAGGCGAAGGGAGCATCAACAGCCGACACACAAGAGGCCCCAGGACTTGACGAACGGCAGAGAGGAGATGGCCGGCTTTAATAGAACGGTAAGAATACTCTTACCCATCTTTCTGCCATTTAGTTCTTCACTTCATGTTGGCTTAGTCTGCTGTGAGGTGGTACCCATGTAAGTATAGTAGTCGGCTAATATGCAGAAAGCCTGGGGTCCATAGAACCATAATCTGAATTGATAGCTCACTCTGGTGTGTGTATATATGTTTATGTGTCAGTATAGTGAATTGAGCATGGACAGTAAGACCACAAACAAAGGGAGGGGACAGTAACCTCCTGGTTTGGAAGGGGGTGCTGTAGTGCCGAGGTTTGGGACAAAGTAAACTCCGGGTGACCTGGCCAGGAAGACGTGTGGAGCCGTATGATCCTTAGAAAGGGAAGACTGCGGAGATATTCTCCACCTGACCTGACCCCCAGGAAGATGCGTGCGGAGCCCGCCTGACCCCTGGAGAGGGGAAGACGTGCGGGGATTCCCAGCTGACTAGTCAGACTTGAGGCAACCAGAGGGGAGGGTGAATCCTTTGTCTGTGGAGGAAAGGGTTAAAGGTGCCTCTTTACTCCTCTGTTTTGTGTGTGTCAGTCTGAAATACTGCTGTTGAAATGGGTCAGTCCCAGTATTATGAAGAAGGAGAAAATACAGCCCCTAGCTAGTAGCGAGGGAAGAGGGAGATTATAGGATGTGATCTTATTGGAGAATTGAAAGTTAAAATGTGAAAAAGAATGTTACAGAGCAGTGTCAGGATGTTAATTGACGGCACTAGCAAGAAAGTGCCCCAGTGTCTGCAATCAAAGGCGCTTGTGTTAAATGTTCTGAAATGAACTGGTTAAGTTTTGTTACCCTAATAATATGTGTGTTTAAATAGGGAAATAGGGAAGACCCATAGCCTGGTCAGTTAATGGATAAGTATTGTATCTAGTGTGAGCTACAGAGATTCACTTTCCCCTGCCTTCACACAGAAACATTCCTGAGATAAGAGAAAAGGGGGGAGGGAATCATGCAGAGTAAGTGATGTGTAATATATATTATACAAGACGAAGAATTGTTCAATAATTTTCTTTCTTCTTTCCCAAGCAGTGTAATGTGGGAATCCAGCTTTTAACAAAATGACTGTATGATTATAACATGTATATTGTCTTCTTATAAGAGTTGATTAATCACAGAGTGAAGACCAGAAGACATTGGAAAACACAGCACAACAGCGACATAGAACATCAGAAATTCTGGGTGTGGCTATCTGTTTCCAGGAAAGCTGTGTTTGTTTCATCCCAAAACTTGCAGCACAGACAAAGAAAACTGTGTGGCTGGGTTGGAAGACATAAATGATTCAGTGGAATGTGAATGGGTGTGGCTTTGAGTTGTAGTTGAGTCGAAAATGTGTGAAGACTGATGGATGTTTTTAGCAGAGCTCTGAATGCAATTCATATTTTATGTATACGGGCGTGGTTATGAGCTGTTTGTGAAAATGAGTACATGAAAAATGTGAATGCGTATGGAGTACGATATTTGTTTTTAAATAATATGCGCATTGAGAATTTTATTTTATTTTTCTTGGAAGATTTTAGTTTTTTTATTGGTGCCAACAATGTTGATTGAGCTGTACATTAAATTGAAGTCAATGAAAAGTTTCTTATGGGCACTTTGTGTGTTCATGTCTGTATTGTCAGATCTGTTTGTTTCAATGTTTGAAGTTACGTGTTACATGTTAAGTGTTGTGCTTTAACATCAGAGCTCTGTTCTTATGGATAGCTGGGACACGAACGAACAGAAGGAGGACCACAGCGTCCGACTGAAAGGGGTGGACTTAGATGACTCAGAGCGGAGGGAGGAGGATAGGGGTGGACGCTACAGACAACGACAGCCCTTGTGCCCATCCCCTAGTTATAAGACACTCCCATGGAACATGAGAAGTCCAGTTTTCCAGTCTATTAATTCCGCAATAGGAAAAGTTGGATACTTCTGTAAGCCAAAATGCAGAGTAACATCAAGCAGCATTGGGTAGTTCAGTGGTGCCAATAGGTAGTGTTCCTTTGGCATTGCTTCAGCCCTCATGTCAAACGCCTCATTGAAGTGAGGAAAAAGTAAGTCTGCCACCCTATAATGGTCCTGGGAGATGGGCCTGCAGAGTCTGGGGACCCAGATCCCAGAAGAGAGAGTGTTGTGCTGTGTGTGGTACTCCTCGTCCACACCACACGAGAGAATAGTATTCTATGTTGACCATGCCCGGATCACTGTCCCTCCCCACAGACACCCCCACAGACACCCATGTCCCTCCCCACAGACACCCATGTTTTATTGTCATAAGGAGAACACAAAGAAAGACAGGTGAGGGGGGGGGGGGTTAGATCAAGATTAGGAAACAGGAAATCCAGTATCGGCTCTACTTTTAAACATTTTTAGCAGATTCAGTCTGGCCCAATGATATCCCTCATTCTGGGTGATAAAAGAAGTAGTCCCGTTTTTGATTGATACTGGAGCCACCAAGACAGTTGTGCACAGCAAACATGGCCTCCCCTGATTTACTCTCCAAGGACATCAGTCTTTGGGTAGAAGTGGATAGGAAAGTAGTACGCTCCCTTTTCAACAGCAACTATCCATATTAGATTTGCCCCTAACCAAGATGCGCTTGCCCGTTTGCTGGTCAGAGGTAACGCCCCTTGTTGCCTCCTGGGTGCAGAATTGCTTGCAAAAGTACATGCTAGTATCTCATATCAGGAGGACGGCACTGTGAAGCTTACAGGTGCCCTCAACGACCAGGAATAAAATTCCCTGGTCCATGTTTGTATCAATACTCCCAGAAGCTGACCTACATGCCGATAATGAAGCCACAGTTTCTAACACCCACATCGTGCCCAATACACACACACCTTGTCGGCTCAGGTTCCCATTACCCCTACTCACTCCACTGTGATTGATTTGTCCTTTAGTCCCTACCGCCTCACAGATGAGGTTGTAGATGCTTTTTATGCCTAGAACTGGCAATTTTGTGTTCCCCCACACTGAGCCTATCAGATTATTACATTTAGATTGTATTGTTATGAAGTGAGTGGCCATGACTGCATGGCCAGCAATAACGCCCCGTAGCATATTATTCAGTCATACTTGATCCCATGGCCAGAGGTGCCCCTTTCTGCATCAAAGCTGTAGTAGTTGTACTAGCTATGCTTGATGAAAGCTCTGAGATAGTTCTGAACCACAAAGTGATGGTGATATTACATCTATCCTCATGAACGTACAATCCAAATGATTGTTTTGTTGCCCATTATTTGAGAATGCAGTGTTCCATTTTGTTGCCTGACAATGTTGCTCTCCAAAGGTGTAATACTTTGGACCCAGCCACCCTGTTGCCTCTGGACCAAGGGGGGAGGGAAGAGTTAGGGCAGCGCACTTTAAACTTTTCTTCCAGATTCAAAGGAAGAGGCTCCTGACTGTTTGCAGATGATGTCACAAGAGGTAGTGGGATTTGGTAAATCAGCCATTAGGTAATCTAGATCATGTGCTCTTTGTGGATGGATCGAGGTATGGCCTCGTGAACTACCACACATGTCTGCTCAAGAAGGGGAGCTAAAAGACTCTGGAGATGGCTTGCAGATATGCAGATGGAAAAACAGCCAACATTTACACTAATTCCAGGTGTGCTTTTGGGATAGCCCATGACTATGGGCCCATATGGAAAGCCAGAGACTCCTTGATCGCTTCAGGTAAACCCATCGAAAATGGGGAAGCAGTGAGGTCTCTGATGGAAGCCCTCTTGTCACTAACATGAGGGGTGATGATAGCAACAAAAGGCCACTGTAAACAGATGCAGAGGAGGCAAAGGGGAAAGCCACGGCAGATCGGGTGGCAAAAATGGCTGCCAAATTACCTAAGCAGACCCCTGTCTTAAGTGGCCACAGTTCAGGTCCCTGAAATAACTCCTCCTGTCTCCCGAAAGTTCTTAAGACCTTAAAGAACCAAATGGGGAAGGAGGAAAGAGAGTGGTGGATGTAAAAGGGGGGACTACAAATAAGAAGGGAAACTTTGCCTTCCCAGGTCCCTCTACTCCACGATGCCACAGGCAACCCATGGAGTGATGCACCAGACAAAAACTGCTATGTGTGATTTAGTACATAACATATGGTACGCCCAAGGGTTCAGCACTGTAACAGTCAGACATGCTCAAGGATGAAATGATTTGTGCCCAGAACGTGGGCAAGGTGGTTAAGGTACCCAAGAAACACGTCTTGCTTTTTGTATCTGTTTCAACATTTGCAGACTACCTTCATCTACCCAAGGTGGGCATGTATTGATATGTGATTACTTGTTTTCAGGATGGCCAAAACCGTACCCAAAGAAGTAAAGAAGATTATGGCCGAAGTTGTGTGCAGGTATGGGGTACCTTAGATCATTGAAAGTGACACAGGTGTTCACTTCACAGGTGAAGTGATGCAGGAGATGATGAAGGTTTTGGGTGTAGGACAGGCCTTACATGCTTCGTACCATCCACAAAGCAGCAGTAGAGTAGGGAAAAGGAACTGAACGGGACACTAAAGATTCAAAAGCCTTAATTAAGTGCCTGCTGGTAGCCCTCTTTTAGTAAGGTAGACGCCTAACCGTGAGACAGGCCTTTGTCCCTATAAGGTCCTTTTTGGGTCAGATGAAACATGGTTGTCTGACAGATTATGTGTTCAGTTTTGTACAAGCATTTGACTAAAGTACATTTTCGAGTTTTTGCTTCACTTCCAGGTTTTGATAAAGTGCCAGGAACCCACCCACTTGTGTGTGAAGATTGGGTGGTAGTAAAAGACACGTTAGGAAAGTCCTAAACCCCTGGTTTGATGGTCCATTCCGAGTGTTGTTGACCACAAGCACAGTGAAGCTCAAAGAAAAGCATAATTGGATTGATTTCAAGGAAGTGTTGAGACTGGTTTTCCCTTGTGTGACTGTTGATCATGACTCAAAAGAATATGGAAAAATTGTATGAAAACTTCGGTCCAGTCAAATCAGAAGCACTGATGACCTCCAGTCCCCCCCCCCCCCCCATGTGATGTCAACGCAATTAGGGAAAGATCATCTCACTTCCCCGTGCTCAAATCCAGTGTCATGGGAGGCTGTTCACTAGGAATGGCTTGTCATGGAAGCTGGTGAAGAGGAGGCGGAGCATTGGGACAGATGTTTAGGGAGAGAATTAAAATTCAAGGGGGGACTGTTAAAGATGTGTGAATTTTATTCTATATTTTGTATCTCTAGGACTGTAATGAGTTAACTTTTTCTTCTTCAAGTGCCTCCCACCCCCCTCTTTGTTTCAAGACTGGAGAAGAGAGGGGGGGGGCAAAGTGCTCTGCTGTGGGAAGGGTCTGTTTTCTCATCTTTGTACAGGTGTCCCAAGGGAGGTGTATAGATTGTGGAGGAATGCACAAGACAATCATATGACTTGATGATATATACATATTATTCACTATCTACAGAGAAGCACCTCCTTGAAGTGTCACATATGACGTATGCAGTATTATTGTTAGAATAGACGCCATTACAAGAAGGCGGACACTTAGATGTTTACATTAGTTCATATTCCAAAGTGATACACAGTGCGCAGATGTTAGGATGTTATCTCTGTTTCTCTTATCTCTTCTTCCTTTTGAGCCAATTAAATAATGCCTGGGCATCAGAAAGTACTGCCCTTTTCTGAAGATACATATACCGCTTACTTTCTGTAATAAATAAGAAATTGCTTTGACCAGCTTCTGTGTCAGTGTCCAGTCTCTCAACCACGCGTGGATATTAACCCCCTTGGGGTACATTGATTTGGAGCACCAGAGTGCTTCTCAAATGCTCTAATTTAGGGCTACTTTATCAATACCACCGCCATACAGTGACCAGATACCACCGCCACACATTGACCGGATACCACCACCATACAGTGATCGGCTAAAAGGGTATAAGGGGGCACAGTAGAGGGAATGACTAGGGGCACTGTACATTGTGTGGTAAGAGGGCACAATACAGGGTATAAGGGGGCACAGTACGGTGTGAGGAGCACAGTCACATGACTCTGTTACGTTAGGTCCTTATGGTGAATGCGGTTCAGACGCCACGATAATGAGAGGCAGAGGAGTGAGACAGGGACCCGGGGCCCTGGATGAACAGATGGGGTGGACACAGCAAGTAGGTGAAAGGGGCTCTAAGGGGGATTCATACAAGAAGTAGGGGCAGGAGGTCTGTGCAGGGCAGCAATAGGAGATAGGAGGGTGGAACAGGAGCTCTGGATACATTAGGGAGGAAAGGAGACAGCAGGGGCTCCATGAGGATGAGATAAGACAGGATATGAAGGGGGGGCAGGTATCATGGAGGCAAACTGCTTAATGAGGCAGTAAAACAACCAAATAGCATGAAGCGGTTTGTATACAGCATCCAGCAGCAACTCGAAGAGTTCAGCCTGCCCACCCTCCTGTCCCACAGAGAAGAGACAGTCACAGTCTGTGTTCACACTTCTGCTCCAGCCCTGCGGTCTCTGTCTTCAGGCAGCACATCTTGTGTAGAGGGGGAGTGTATGAAGCTCTGCAGCAGCCGGCCTCATGTGACTATCAGAGGGCCCACCAGAGGGGTACTGTGTAAATGAAATAACAGCAGTGTCATTGATGGAAGTGCTCATAGCAGCTCAGTGGGCGCCCCCCCCCCTCCCCCTCCCAGGAGCAGGGGGTCCCGGAACTTGCCCAGGTATGCTGGGTGCTGACGCCGGCCCTGCTCAAAGGCTCACTCTGCTCCAACATTATTCCAAGGAGCACTGTGCCAAAGATGAATTGGCTGCCTTCTCCTGTGCAGATTTGCACGCACCTGGCCTCCTTTTAACCCAATAGACCAAAGGGTTCCCTAATCCAACTGGCATGGGCCTGCACTGGAAGTCGCGTTACGTCAGGGGTGATGTCATTCCCACATGCCCAGGAGCATTGCGATGCCTCCAGCAGCCATCTTAGAATCTGTAATGCTGCAATGGCCTTACTGGCTGGACCGGTGCCACCCTGACACGTCCACAGCGAATCCCACCAAGGCGAGGGACTGGGAGGAGACAGGAGAAAAGCAGCTCCATAAAGAGACTTACACCATCTGGGATAGGCCCCTCATAGTATGTAGACCCGGACCTCCCACAGCCCTTAAGTGTAAACCCAAAGCTAGTAGCAAGAACTCCCTAGGTACCTCCTATCCAAAGGACAGGAGATCTGAACTGAGGTGTGGTAGGGGTGTGAACAATTTTATCTCTTCAGGTTTCCTGTCCAGGATGGGAGGTCCTACTCGCATGGGTGCTGTCATGGGTGAGGGGAAAAAAAGCCAAATCAAAAAATATTTCAATAGTCACTAAATAAAAGACCTAAAGCAAATCTGGTCCATTACAAAATGTGAGCCGCATAAAGCTTGATACAGCCAATGTAAAATACAGAACTCACTGCAAACCGCAGTCATCTGTAAAATGATTTTACTAATTATCTCACAAGCAAAAACTGCTGCTGGAATCACAGACACTAGAATTACATCTAGTATAAATCTTAGGGAGGGAGCTAAGGAGAAAATGTCCATATACCTTGTGCCTTCAAAGCTCCTAAAGACACGATTCTGAATGACTGAACAAATAGGTGAAACTCAAAATTTTTTAATATCGTGCAAAGTTCATTTATTTCAGTAATGCAACTTGAAAGGTGAAACTAATATATGAGTCTATAATTACATGCAAAGCGAGAGATATTTCAAGCCTTTATTTGTTATAATTTGGATGATTATGGCTTACAGCTTATGAAACCCCAAAGTCACAATTTTGAGGTACCCTTTGCTCAGGGGGTTTGGATTAATTAGCTGACTACAGTGTGACACTTTGAGCCTAGAATATTGAGCCTTTTCATAAAATTCCTTTTAAAGGGGTTATCCCATCTTAGACAATGAGGGCATATCGCAAGGATATGCCCCCATTGTCTGATAGGTGCGGGTCCCACCTCTGGGACCCGCACCTACAACGAGAACGGAGCCGGGGAGAGTTGTGGCTGGAGGACCCCGGGTTTCCCAGGGTCCGACCACCACCAGACGCAGCTCCCCGCCTCTCCCATTGAAGTGAATGGGAGCGCACCGCACATGCGCGGCCAACGCTCCCATTCATTTCTATGGGGCCGACGGAAATAGCCGAGCCAGCGCTCGGCTATTTTCGGCGGCTCCATAGAAATGAACGGAGGGCGGCTGCGCATGCGCCGTGCGCCCTCCTCCACTTTCTCTGCTCCGTTCTCCTTATAGGTGCGGGTCCCAGCAGTGGGACCCGCACCTATCAGACAATGGGGGCATATCCTTGCGATATGCCCCCATTGTCTAAGATGGGATAACCCCTTTAATTTGCATTACTGAAATAAATGGACTTTTCCACGATATTCAAATTTTTTGAGTTTCAACTGTATAGATGTGAAGACCAGCCCCACCCACACTGAAGAAACGAGGTCAATGTATTCATTCCATGTCCAGTTTATTCGTTGCATGCCTTGTCTACACAAATTACTACTTATTGGAGCCGACATTAAGAGAATGCATATCATCGGACTGGACAGACTGAGACCGCTCTGTTTGTGTGTCGTACACAAATGGCCATTAGCCTGGAGGCCAGCCCAGCTGACGTCCTCCAAGAACATGCAGGTGAAGGTGGTACACAGACTGGCCGCCATCTGGTCCCTCATTTACAACAAGGCGGTAGCCATTTGTTAGGCCCAGATCAATTGCACATTTTTTGCCAACGATCATCAGATGTCCTAGAAGCTGAAAGAAGAAGAGGAAAAAAGTGTTAAATTTGGCTGCATTGTATTGTTCGACTAGTATTACATTTTTCCCAATACGACATAATAGGCTAATGTCAGAGACTCTACCATATGGACAGAACACTGGTCTAGGGAACCTGAAGGTCAATTCCACCAAGCAAGCAGAGGCGACCTAATCCACTCTGGGTCAGTGATACAATGAATAGTAAAACCAGACAGAAGCCAAAGCTTCACAAGACATGACAATTCCCTTCTATCATGTTATACACAATGACCAGTGGAAATAATACTTCCATCATGTTCACCATGGTTCCTCATATAGCCTACAGGTCACCCTTAGACGATATGAAACATATGCAAATTAACCTGAGATGAGTCCTGTCCCTGACTCACCTCACGTACAGGATTAATCTCAGGTTAATTTGCATATGTATCAAATTGGTTTTTTTTTTACACGATAAAAGCACACAGAGCTATGGGGACTGGGTATTGCGGATGTGCTAGCTGTCATCTAGCAACCGATGTCCTCAGCTCTATACACAAAATCCCTGTGACAGGTTCTCTTTAACAGACAGGGCCAGGTTCCTGCATAGTCATCTCACCTGGCCCTGTCAGACAAGGAAAGGGAGAGGCTGGCAGAGGAAGCAAGGGTGCACAGAGGCCGCCAGTTGTTCCCCAGTGTGGTGCAGTATCTACTACCAAACTATCTTAAAGGGGCTCTACACTTTAGGCCTTTTGCACACGAACGTTGTGCATCCGTTCCGTGCATTGGGGACCACAATTTGCGGGCTTGTTGAGGGGTTGTGATGCTGGCCATTACTGTTTTTGGGCCTTTACTTAATTTAGTTGTAAGTAACCTGTGCTTATTATACATAAAGAGAATACGGCAGAATTAATTTGCTTTTTTGTGCTTGACGTTTGTAACCAACACTTATCGGTCTAATAAATCCCATTTCTCCTCCTCTCCAGCAAACCCCCAGTAGGACTTATACTCCAGTGTGCCACCTTCCTAGCTGTGGGTTTCTGGTCTGCTCCTGGTTTAAGCAGAAGACATCACAGTAAGGGTACATTCACAAGACCGCATGTAACCCTTTTCTATTTTGCGGTCTGCAAATAACGGAACCGTGTGTCTGGAAACACAGATGCGGGCAACATACTGAATATTGTCCCTACATTCTATTCACCCATAGGAATGAATAGATCCACATCTATTCCGCAAAATGTTATACGGTCGTGTGAATGTAAACTAAATCGGTCCCTGTTTTCCGTACGGCTGGAGGCAACGCATCCTCAATGGGTTAAAAGAAGCCAGTTATTAATCAACATGGACACAATTTCACTTACAGCTTCATCAGCAGCATTCGCTTCTGAAAGGCGGCTAATGGCCTTCTTGGGCACCACTAGGAAATGCGTTGGCGCTTGTGGCGAGATATCGTGGAAAGCGATACACTACAAAAGAAGAAAATCAAGATACATTAAACAGAGATAATAAACCTCGGGGCTAATATAATACAGGGAATGAAGGCTCTGGATGGACCAAGAAATGAGGAGAGATCAGGTAGACAGTGGAATCAGCATATACCAGTGATGGTGAACCTTTTAGAGACAGAGTGCCCAAACTGCAACCCAAAACCCACTTATTTATCACAAAGTGCCAACACGGCAATTTAACCTAAATACCAATATAGTAAATCTTCTATGTACTTATCATTTAGCCTGAATTCAGTGCGCTGCCTGTGCTGTTGATAGTGCGCCCTGTGCTGATTAATGGCAGGAATAGTCTAATACATATTGGTACACCTTAGACTTTTTCCAGGGTGCGGGTGCCCAGAGAGAGGGCTCTGAGTGCCACCTCTGGCACCGATGCCATAGGTTCGCCACCCCTGGCATATACCAAGTCTATGATGGTCAGTCTCTTGGACCAAGGGTTAGGACCTATGCATTACACTGATCACCAAGGTTAAAGGGGTATTCCGGTTGCTTCAAATTATCCCCCATCGAATCGAAAGGGGATAACTATTAGATAATGGGGGTTCTACCGCTGGGACCCCCACCAATCATGAGAACGAGGGCCCCATACACTCATTCATTTCAGGAGGGCTGCAGGAGCAACTGGTCGCACATACGAGTGGCTGCTCCATTCATTTCTATGGCAGTTCTGGAGGCGAGTACAGCGCCATACCTCTCTACTTTCTAAATGAACAAAGAGAAAACAAATTTTTTCAGTACTAGGCCACGCCTCTAACTATACCCAAAACATAACTATGCACCTAATTCTAACCAGTCCTCTTAATGCCCCCACATAGTAATTATTCCACCTTTATTTATGCCTAGCTATGCTCCCAGTAATATGTCCTGTTTTGTGCCCCCAGTAATATACTCAGTTACGTGCCCCCAGCAGTATGCCCAGTTATCTGCCCCTCACAGATAGTAAAAAAATAAAAATAAACACCATAAACACAGCCGCTGACGTTACCCATGGGGCAAGGGGGGCTGGCAGTGGTTGCCGAGCAGGGTTCCGTAGTGACGAGGGTGCCTGGGAGCGGGGTAAGTACTGTATGATTTATAGGAGGGGCCGGGGCATTGTGGGGAGCATTATTAGAATTAGATAACCCCCTTTAATGGGAGAATGAGTATTTAGAAAAATAACTTAAATAAAGTGGCTTAAATGGGAGGAAATGCTCAAAAACCCCAAACACTGTAGCATGTAGCATGTGATCCGTTGCTAGCGGCAAAAAACGCATACAATAGAGGATGTTGGCAGCGGACCACATGCACCACAAAGGCATCCTACACAAGATGGGATAATGTGTGGATGCAAATATAAAAATCGAAAATCACTGTGAAAGGTGCACCACAATGAAATGTGTAGGTAGGTAGTCTAGTGGTAGGACCCATGCCACGCTGAGATACCTTGACGGTGGTGCAAAAGGGCTCCGTCGTGTTCCTGACAGGAATACATGTACATCGGCTAAAGTCGCAGTTGCATATCCTTGTGGTACATAACTGTCGTTTTCTTCACTGTACTATCTGTTTTTTCAGATACGACTGCGTGCACGGAGGGCGGCCGGAGAATATTCCTGATACATAGCAGAAGAACACTGTCCTCTTGCCACAGGCTGTAAATGTTTTACACCAAGAAACAAGGAGAGGAAACCCTGGACTTTGGATGTGTTCACCTCGCTGCTCATAAAGGCAGAGACAGAGCACATCTGATGTCTAAAATGTAACCAAAGTGCAAGAAAGTTGTAAGAACGGAACATCTGCAGTATAGTACAGCACAGTGACAGCGAATGTCACATACTGAGGAAAAGAACCTGTGCAGATTTCCCGCCATTTCTTTCCAACAGATTTCGTAAACTGCATTTTGAGTGGTGCAATATGTCTGAACATTCACATGTTAAAGGGATTCTGTCATCAGATTTAACCCCTGTAACCTAAACATATGCTCATGTCCAGACTAAGAAGAATCCTAAGCTGGCCTTATTAAACCTCACTGTGGCTCGGGCCGGCGCATGTGCACTTTGCTCAACGAAAGCGCTGCACGGGCGCATCAGGCTGTGGCGCGGGATCTGGCAGAGGGACGGGGAGGATTGCGGAGGCAGCGCTGAGCTGTAGAAGGCGCCGCTAAAGACAGGGAAGGCGGCGCTGGGCACCGGACGGCGAGGGGTGCGGCCGGGCACCCTGTATTAAACGGACCTCCCCTTGGGCACCTTAAGTGATTGACAGGTTATAAAAACCCGTTTTTTGGGGCAAATAGAGCCACAGTGAGGTTTAATAAGGCCAGCTTAGGATTCTTCTTATTAGTCTGGACATGAGCATATGTTTAGGTTAGAGGGGTTAAATCTGATGACAGACTCCCTTTAAGACTTTTTTATTTAATTTATAGCAAGCCTGGTAAAATAAAATAATAATAATAAAAAAATTAAAAAAAAACCTTACCATACCCTCCTGCACTCCCTCAGTCCTCTTCCCCAGGCTGTGACATTCCATGCCCTCCTGCACTCCCTCAGTCCTCCTCCCCAGGCTGTGACGTTCCATACCCTGCTGAACTCCCTCAGTCCTCTTCCCCAGGCTGTGACGTTCCATGCCCTCCCTCAGTCCTGCTCCCCAGGATGTGACGTTCCATACCCTTCTGCACTCCCTCAGTCCTCCTCCCCAGGCTGTGACATTCCATACCCTCCTGCACTCCCTCAGTCCTGCTCCCCAGGCTGTGACGTTCCATACCCTTCTGCACTCCCTCAGTCCTCCTCCCCAGGCTGTGACGTTCCATACCCTGCTGCACTCCCTCAGTCCTCTTCCCCAGGCTGTGACGTTCCATACCCTCCTGCACTCCCTCAGTCCTCCTCCCCAGGCTGTGACGTTCCATACCCTGCTGCACTCCCTCAGTCCTCTTCCCCAGGCTGTGACGTTCCATACCCTCCTGCACTCCCTCAGTACTCCTCCTCAGGCTGTGACGTTCCATACCCTCCTGCACTCCCTCAGTCCTCCTCCTCAGGCTCTGTGACGTTCCATGCACTCCCTCAGTCCTCCTCCCCAGGCTGTGACGTTCCATACCCTCCTGCACTCCCTCAGTCCTCCTCCTCAGGCTGTGACGTTCCATGCCTTCCTGCACTCCCTCAGTCCTCCTCCTCAGGCTGTGACGTTCCATGCACTCCCTCAGTCCTCCTCCCCAGGCTGTGACGTTCCATATACTGCAGCAGCCAATCACTGGCTACATCACCGCTACAGCCAAATGATATGTCACTGGTTGTACTCATGAGAGAGGAGAGAGCGGCAACACTAGATCAGAGCGGGCACAGGACGGTGAGTTTTTTTTTTTTTTTTTTTATTACTTTACCAGTCTCTAAGCACTTTAGTAAAAAAAAAATTATATATATATATATATATATAAAACTTAAGACAACCCCTTTAAAGGGATTCTGTCACCTCCCCTAAGCCAAAAAACGATTTTAAAGCAGCCATGAAGCACAGCTTACCTGGATTAGGCTGTGCTCTTTTATCTTGAAATCCGTCCAGCAGTTACTGCAAAAAACGACTTTGATTGATATGTAAATGTGTCCTGAAGGTGCCCAGAGGGGCGTTTTTTTCCTCTTAGAGAGCCCAGTACCGCCCCTCTTTCAGTGCCCAGCCCGCCTTCCTTGTACTGTCTAACCGCCGCCCCCAGCCTGCCACAGCCTCTCCTCCCTCTCCCTCACGCCGAACGAACTCTTGCACAGGCGCAGTACCCACTGAGGGCTGCGCCTGTGCGATCAGCAGGAGACTGTGGGCAGGAGCTTCATCCTCGTCACTGGGCATGCGCCGAGCCCAGTGACGTCCGATGCTCGCTCTTCCCTGCTGACTGAGGGAGGGGGAGGAGAGGCTGTGGCAGGCTGGGGGCGGCGGTTAGACAGTACAAGGAAGGCGGGCTGGGCACTGAAAGAGGGGCGGTACTGGGCTCTCTAAGAGGAAAAAAACGCCCCTCTGGGCACCTTCAGGACACATTTACATATCAATCAAAGTCGTTTTTTGCAGTAACTGCTGGACGGATTTCAAGATAAAAGAGCACAGCCTAATCCAGGTAAGCTGTGCTTCATGGCTGCTTTAAAATCGTTTTTTGGCTTAGGGGAGGTGACAGAATCCCTTTAAGGGTAGATCCACGCTGGGCTACTTTGCTGCACAATTTCAGGCAGGGAAACTTGGCTATGTAGTTCTCTGAAAACCATAGTTGCAAAAAACATCCAAAATGGGCTGTTTTCTGGGGCGACCCTGCTGCAGAACAGTGCGGGTCTTCTGCTGTTTTCAACCACTTAAAGCCGCAACACAAACGGACACGCTGAAGACTGAAAACCTGCAGCGCAATTCAGTTTAAGCTATGGGTTTCTGTAAATTCCTAGAAATCTCATTCACCTTGCACGGATGCTGTGGATTCTTCACCGGCAATTCTGCTACAGAGAATCTGCAGCATCCGTGATTAACCGACGTCTAAAAAAGCCCATATGTTGTGAATTTCATTCTTTTCAATATAGAGGGTGAAATCGGAGGCAAACCTGCAACTTTTCTGCAATGAATTCCTCGCCCATTTGGTGCAGACCATCTGCAGTGTACCCGCTACGGGTGGTTGCGGATATCTGCCTCAGATTGGTGGAACCTGCAGCTATTGCGCAGTGCGGCACTTTCACAACAACATCTGGAAGATTGGTGTGCACTTCACTGCTGCAGAAAATCTGAACTGGACTCTCTACAAAGGAACATACCCTAAAAATCACACGCACTTCATTAAACTATTTTAGAAACCCGATTACTAGACGCGGGGCAGGCTTTAGACGGTTCTATTTCAGATGACTGCGTCTGTTTGGCAGGGACCCATGGTCCGGGCCGAGAACTCAGCAGCATGTCCTATTTTGGACCGTGTCTTGCACACGGAGATACAGACATCACTTCATATTAAAATTGCCTGTATGTTGTGGCTGCAACGAGGGCAAAGGAATAAACTATAAGCGACTATTCCGTCTAGGTGCGGTTGTTTTTTTTATCCATCCACTTTAATGGGTCGGTGCACGGTTTCTCAGTGACCATCTCGTGACATCCCCTACTTTCAGTTTTTCATGCAGGACTGGTTTATTTAAATCAATGGGTCAGTGAATAAAAATGATAGCACATGGAGTCCATTTTTCACCGATTGCTGCCAGGAGATGATGAGAGTTATCCTTCACACACACACATGAAAAACGGATGTAAAATTGATGCACACCTGACGGAAAAAACTGCTGAACATAATCGCAGACAAAAAAATTCCACTTGCATGTAGAACCACTTGACACATTCATATCGCTGCGAAAGAGGCCCGAGGATGTAGTCACAAGGTGTTTGCAGTGTCGTAAGTGTATGCACTGGGAAAGCACACGTCTAGCACATAAGGACGTGAAAAGAGCGGCCTTTTGGCGTCTGCTGCGCTGGTATAACAGAACGTTATAGCGCTACCTGCTCTGCTATTCCATACAAATACCTGGACTACATGGCATATGTTTATTTAACATGGGAAGCTATGGGTGACGTGTGCTACATGTCTACACAGTGGCATCGTCCCTGTGTATACCTCCAATCTGTCCCACTGTGGACTATATTGCCCATAGGTTCACTACCCCAAAAGAAGTTTTTAAAAAAATGTATACCTCACTACATTTTTTTACTGTATATCTTTGCAGTACACTGCATCGTCTACTATGCTATTCCATAGCTTTCTTTGCAGTATAAAAGTCCAATGCAGGTGAAATGGCCTCCAGTGCCCCATGGACGCTCTTTTGCATTACCCTGGGTTCACACCTGAGCGTTCTGAAAGGAGCGCTCTGTATGCGCGATTGTACCGGCGTTTGCAATCGCGCATACAGAGACAAGCGAACGCCCATTGTCGCGCATTCCAGAAAGTCTATGTACGGGAACGCGCGACGAGACGCCCCAAAGAAGCTCATGTACTTCTTGGGGCGTCGGGCGTTTTACAGCGCGATCGTACGCGCTGTAAAACGCCCAGGTGAGAACCATTCCCATAGGGAATCATTGGTTTCTCCTTGTTGAGTGTTTTACAGAGCGTAGGAACGCGCTGTAAAACGCTCAGATGTGAACCCAGTCTTAGCTGGATGTCCATGCTGAGGCCAACAGGAATTGCAAGTTTTTTTTTCACGGCGTTTAACGCATAGGAGATATTTTTTAATGGTTCGCACTTTTTTTCGGGAATGGCGATATGTAATATTTTTTATTGTTTATATATTTTATATGTAAAATTGGGCAAGGGGGTGATTTAAACTTAATATTTTGGTGTTTGTTTGTTTTTTTAATACCTATTTCCCCCCTTAGGGGCCAGAACCTGGGATCTTTTATCCATTGTCCTATTCACCCTGATAGAGCTTTATCAGGGTGAATAGGATCTTACACTCTCCCTGCTGCGGCACCTGAGGGGGTTAATAGCGGCGGATCGCAGCGCGCAGTCATAGAGGCACCCGCAGCCTGCATTTGTATTAAGCGTAAACAATATTCATTGGTGGCGCAGTGGCCATAGCCCCTCCCCTCCTCCTCCCTGCTATCAGCCCATTGGTGGCAGCGGTGCAGGGGGAGGGACCGCCTCCTTCTCCCCTGTGCTGTTGAGAAGAACATGGCACGCACTGACAGCAGCGCGTGCCATGTCAGTTTAATGTGAAAGTGGCAGAGCAGCGGCTGGTCTAGGCGCAAATGGCGACAAGACTACAAAGTCTTGTCGCCATTTAGCAATTTTAGGTCGCATTTGCGAACCATTTTGGTCGCCATCTGGAGCCCTGTGTAGGACCCTCACAGATCGAATATTAAAGAGGACCTTTCACCAGAATAAAGTATCTAAACTAACTATACCGACGTGTAGAGCGGCGCCCAGGGATCTCCCTGCACTAACTGTTATCCCCGGGCGCCGCTCTGTTCTCCGGTTATAGCCTCCGGTACGTTCACCAGGGGAACCTGCCGCGGTCTCCTTCTCCTATGCTGTAGAGCTGGGCAATCGCAGCACTCAGCTCATAGCCAGGCTTATTTTTTACTTTTTTTTTTAACCCCTCCAGCGCTATTTTACTATGCATTCTGTATTCCGAATGCTATTATTTTCACTTATAACCATGTTATAAGGGAAAATAATAATGATCGGGTCTCCATCTCGATCGTCTCCTAGCAACCGTGCGTGAAAAATCACAACGCATCCGCACTTGCTTGCGATTTTCACGCAACCCCATCCACTTCTATGGGGTCTGCGTCGTGAAAAACGCACAAAATAGAGCATGCTGCGATTTTCACGCAACACATAAGTGATGCGTGAAAATCACTGCTCATGTGAACAGCCCCATAGAAATGAATGGGTCAGGATTTAGTGCGGGTGCAATGCGTTCAACCCGCGCGGAATACTCGCCCGTGTGAAAGGGGCCATAGAAGTGAATGGATCTTCAGTGAAAAACGCATTGCATCCAGAAGCAAGTGCGGATGCAATGCATTTTTTACTGATGGTTGCTAAGAGATGTTGTTTGTAAACATTCAGTTTTTTTATCAGGCGTGTAAAAAAAGGCATCAAAACGCATTGCACCCGCACGGAAATAACTGAACGCAATCGCAAACGAAACTGACTGAATTTGCTTACAAAATGGTGCGAGTTTCACTGAACGCATCCGGAGCCAATCCGTCACACTCATGTGAAAGAGGCCTTAGGCTACTTTCACACTAGTGGCAGGACGGATCCGACAGGCTGTTCACCCTGTCGAATCCGTCCTGCCGCCGCTCCGTCCCCAATGACTATAATGGGAAGGGGGGGGCGGAGCGACAGCGCAGCACGGCAGTGCGCGGCGAGAGGCTGCCAGACTAAGGCCTCATGCATCCGTGGCCATTGGGCCGTTTTCCGTTTTTTTTCGCGGACCCATTGACTTTCAATCTGAAAATGCACCGTTTGGCAGCCGCATCCGTGATCCGTTTTTCCTGGCCGTGAAAAAAATAGGACCTGTCCTATTTTTTTCACGGCCAACGGTTCACGGACCCATTCAAGTCAATGGGTCAGTGAAAAATCACGGATGCACACAAGATTGTCATCCGTGTCCGTGATCCGTGTCAGTGATCCGTGTCTGTTTTTTCCTATCATTTCAATGGCAAACTTGACTTAGATATTTTTTTCATTTTTCATGTCCGTGGATCCGCCAAAAAACAAGGAAGACCCACGGACGAAAAAACGGTCACGGATCACGGACCTACGGACCCCGTTTTTGCGGACCTTAAAAAAAACGGTCGTGTGCATGAGGCCTAAAAGTACTGCATGCCAAACTTTTTAGTCCGTTGGCCTCTCACTGTGCCGGAGCTCCGCCCACATCCTCATTATAGTCAATGGGGAAGAAGCGGCGGTCCGGCGGCACGACGAAATAGCGGCAGGACAGATCCGACAGGGTGAACAGCCTGTCGGATCCATCCTGCCGCTAGTGTGAAAGTAGCCTTAGGCTATGTTCAGAGAAGCATTCTGAATTCTGGCAGAGGAACGGCCTGCCCAAGTTCACCGGATCCGACACGATCGGGCACCGTGAAAGTTGCCTTACTCACCTTTGAAAGGGAATCTGTCGCCTGTGACCTCCCTATCCAGCTGTTTCCATAGACACGTAGCCGTGGTTCACCTTTTTATTTTTGTTGTGGTTGATCTGAGGCTCGGGTCCCAAATTCTGTTTTTTCTTAATATGCAAATTAGCCATGAACTGGGCGTTACCGGTCCTGTAGTTGCACCCAAGCTCCCCTCATTTACGTGTCCAGCCCTTTCCTCGCTGTTTTGCCACTACCTGGCCTGTCAATTAATACAACACCATCCAATAACCTAACCCAGTAGGGCTCTCGGGTCTATAGACACATGGGGGAGATTTATCAAAACTCAAGCAAAGGAAAATTTGTTTAGTTGTCCACAGCAACCAATCAGATTCTAGCTTTCATTTTCAAAAGGAGCTGTGAAAAATGAAAGGTGCAATCTGATAGGAGCAATTGGTTGCTATGGGCAAATAAACTAGTTTTCCTTTCCACCAGTTTTGATAAATCTCCCCCCAATCATCCACAGCCAGCCGCCTCTCAGTGTGACAGTCCCATCCCCCTTCCCCCAGGCTGACCACGTGTAACGGTCAGGACCCCGCAGGACTTCTCCGGCTCCGCCACGTACTTGATCATCCTCATAGAAGACGTTGGCCGGGATTTCCTTACGAATTATTTTAGCGAATATGGTTTCCCCGCCAGGACTGGCTGCCTGCGCTTTGCTGATCTCATCCGCCATGGCTGCAACCCGAGAGCTGACAGAACACGGGGCGGGGCTTGTAGTGTGGTAGGCGGCTCATAAACCTGCTCCAGCCAGTCTCGTCGGCCATTATGGAAAAGGGAAAGCCTGGAACACAGAAATAATAGTCTTATGCGTTTCCCGTTTCAAAAATGTCGTCCGACGAGTCACGTACGCGACGCAACAGGGGGCGTGGCCGTTAGCTACGTTCTGCGGATTGGTCAGAAAGTAGCAGAGCTGGGGTTTTATGACCTGGTGGAGGATGTGAGGGGCATGGATGCCAGGATGAAGGTGAGTGCTGCTGAGGGATCAGGTTATTGGACTTCTGTGTTCCAGGCAAGCACTGTAGTATATAGTGATTAACCACTTCAGTGCTGTCTCGCTCTGCTCTATTACAGTATATCTCTGCTGTGTAAACATGGCAATACTGTAAGGGCCAGTTCACACGGTTTTTGGAGTGTTCTTGCCTCAAAATAAGCTCCAAAAACGCCTCAATGAATTTCAATGGTAAGCAGCATGCCCTGTCTTGGGGCAGAATCAGCGCTGAATCTCTTGAAATGAATAGGAAGCAAAAAAAATATCCCCGTGTAAGTCCATGCGTTTTGTTTTTTTGAGTTTTCTGCACTTTTTTGGCACAGATCTGCTTCAAAGACCTGAAGCTGAAAATTCAGCTTTGTATTGAATTAAACACCCATTGGTTAAAAAAAAGACCCATAAAAAAAAAAACTTTTTTTTCACGCAGAATTTTTAAGCGTTTTTTTCAAAATCGGTTGTGTGAACTGGCCCTTAGTGTAGAATTGTGCTAGAATAACAACTTGCATTGGGGCCCCTTGTGTGATGTGATGTGATACATGAATAGCTTTAGTTGGACCCGTACAGGGCTTACATTTTGGGGTGGCCCTTGTTTTCTCCTTGGGTGTTGGGTGGCTTGTCTGCATCCTGCTGGGACCTGCAGTTTTAGCCTTCCCTAGGGAGCATAGTCTTTTCCAGTGAAATGTCATTCTGCTTTTGATGTTAGTGCAGTTTATTTTTAGGAGAATGAGGACCCTTGATGTGTAAGTCACCAAACACCTCATGTGTATTATTTCTGCAGGATACAGCCAGGGCTTGTGATGTTGGGGGATACTGGGGTGTCAGTACATTGTGGGCGCTTAAAAGGGTTATCGTGAAAATTATATTGATGATGAATCCACAGGATAGGTTATCAATATCACAACGGCAGGGGTTTGGGCAGCGGCACCCCTACGGATCAACTGGTTCGAGAAGCCTCAGCTCTCACCGGAGTTCTGCTAAATGCAGTGGCCCCCTGGAGGGTCACCAACAGGGGCGGATTAAGTGCATGATAGGCCCGGGGCTGTCTACCCAACTTGGGGCCCCCCCCCCCCTCCATTTTAGTTTAGTTGTTTGTTTTTTTTGTATGAAGAGGCTGCGGTGCTTTATGAGCGCCACAGTCTCTTCTTAGGCCATATGACATCTTCAGGCAAAAAAAAAAATACCCCAAATTGGGTCCTAAACTGAAAAATTTGGTCGTCAAATTTAAAATACATATAATTGTAATAAAAAAGACATGGAGGAGAATACAGCACCACATACCTGTTACATCCAGTGACATCTCCTGTCATGTAGACCTTCTATTTCCTCTTCTCCTCCATTTGACTCAGACCACCATGGCAAATTCTTTTAGCCGCATCTCGTCTCTACAGTTTGTAACAGACACGTTAGATTTCTCTATTTTTCCATCAACCTCCTCATCCTGGTGTCCCCACAGTGTCATCCTGCCACCCCCAATACTGTGCCCGTTGTGCTCCCCAATTCCCCAGGAACTATACTGCTGAAAAAATAGTGACCCTGAAAGATATAATTGGGGTAATTTATCAAACTGGTGTAAAGTAGAACTGGATTTCCAAAAGAGCTGTCAAATATGAAAGGTGGAATCTGATTGATTGCTATGGGCAACTAAGCCAGTTCTGCATTACACCAGTTTGATAAATTACCCCAAATGTCCCTATAGTGTCCACAGCAGCTATAATGTCCCCTAGAGACCCCCAGTAATAATACCACCCTCTATGGTGCTCCAGGCAATAATCCCTGTATAGTGTCCCCAGAAATAATAGAATTGCCCCTATAGTGCCTCCCCAATAGCAACACCCCCATATAGTAATTTCCACCACACTGCCCCCACATAGTAATCCCCCCATAGTAATTTGCCCCCACACAGTAATTTCCCCCAAACTGTCCCCACACAGTAATTTGCCCCCACACAGTAATTTGCCCCACACTGCCCCCACATAGTAATTTCCTCCACACTGCCCCCACATAGTAATTTCCTCCACACTGCCCCACATAGTAATTTCCTCCACACTGCCCCCACATAGTAATTTCCTCCACACTGCCCCCACATAGTAATTTGCCCCACACTGCCCCCACATAGTAATTTGCCCCACACTGCCCCCACATAGTAATTTGCCCCACACTGCCCCCACATAGTAATTTGCCCCACACTGCCCCCACATAGTAATTTCCTCCACACTGCCCCCACATAGTAATTTGCCCCACACTGCCCCCACATAGTAATTTGCCCCACACTGCCCCCACATAGTAATTTGCCCCACACTGCCCCCACATAGTAATTTGCCCCACACTGCCCCCACATAGTAATTTGCCCCACACTGCCCCCACATAGTAATTTCCACCACACTGCCCCCACATAGTAATTTCCACCACACTGCCCCCACATAGTAATTTCCACCACACTGCCCCCACATAGTAATTTCCACCACACTGCCCCCACATAGTAATTTCCACCACACTGCCCCCACATAGTAATTTCCACCACACTGCCCCCACATAGTAATTTCCACCACACTGCCCCCACATAGTATTTTGCCCCCACATAGCAATTTTCCCACATAGCAATTACCCCACACTGTCCCCACATAGAAATTACCCCACACTGTCCCCACATAGAAATTACCCCACACTGTCCCCACATAGAAATTACCCCACACAGAAATTACCCCACACTGTCCCCACATTGCAATTTTCCCCACACAATAGTTTCCCCCACATAGTAATTTGCCCCCACACTGCCCCATATAGTAATTTGTCCCCAGATAGCAATTTCCCCACACAGCAATTTGCCCCCACACTGCCCCATCTAGTAACTTGCCCCCACACTGCCCCATCTAGTAATTTGCCCCCACATAGTAGTCCCTCTCATAATAATTTTCCCCCACATAGTAATTTGTCCCCACATAGTATTCCCTCTCATAATAATTTGCCCCCACACAATAGTTTTCCCCACATAGTAATTTGCCCCCACATAGTAAATTGCCCCCACATAGTAAATTGCCCCCACATAGTAAATTGCCCCCACATAGTAAATTGCCCCCACATAGTAAATTGCCCCCACATAGTAAATTGCCCCCACATAGTAAATTGCCCCCACATAGTAAATTGCCCCCACATAGTAAATTGCCCCCACATAGTAAATTGCCCCCACATAGTAAATTGCCCCCACATAGTAAATTGCCCCCACATAGTAAATTGCCCCCACATAGTAAATTGCCCCCACATAGTAAATTGCCCCCACATAGTAAATTGCCCCCACATAGTAAATTGCCCCCACATAGAAATTACCCCACACTGTCCCCACATAGAAATTACCCCACACTGTCCCCACATAGAAATTACCCCACACTGTCCCCACATAGAAATTACCCCACACTGTCCCCACATAGAAATTACCCCACACTGTCCCCACATAGAAATTACCCCACACTGTCCCCACATAGAAATTACCCCACACTGTCCCCACATAGAAATTACCCCACACTGTCCCCACATAGAAATTACCCCACACTGTCCCCACATAGAAATTACCCCACACTGTCCCCACATAGAAATTACCCCACACTGTCCCCACATGGCAATTTCCCCCACACTGCCCTCACACAATAGTTTCCCCCACATAGTAATTTGCCCCCACATAGTCCCCACATAGCAATTACCCCCACACAATAGTTTCCCCCACACTACCCCCAGATAGAAATTTGCCCCCACATAGTAGTCCCTCCCATAATAATTTGCCACCACACAGCAATTTGCCCCCACACAATAGTTTCCCCCACACTGCCCCATCTAGTAATTTGCCCCCACATAGTAGTCCCTCCCATAATAATTTGCCCCCACATAGTAATTTGCCCCCACATAGTATTCCCTCATAATAATTTGCCCCCACACTGCCCCATCTAGTAATTTGTCCCCACATAGTATTCCCTCTCATAATAATTTGCCCCCACACAATAGTTTCCCCCACACTGCCCCATCTAGTAATTTGCCCCCACATAGTAGTCCCTCTCATAATAATTTGCCCCCACATAGTAATTTGCCCCCACATAGTATTCCCTCATAATAATTTGCCCCCACACTGCCCCATCTAGTAATTTGCCCCCACATAGTATTCCCTCCCATAATAATTTGGCCCCATACAGCCCCCACATTCCCCCCCATGTAATCGATTTATCTTCCCTAATAGGTCCTCCTGTGTCCTCCCCCAAGTAGGCAAATGAAATAAAAAAATGAACAAAAAATGAAAAAATAAATACTCACCTATGTCCAGGGCCAGGCACTTGCTCGCAGAGGAAGGCGGGCGGGATGAGTCAGGCGCGTCACAGTGCTGCGTCCCGGCACAGGTGCGCGATGACGTCATCACGCACGCCAGCGGAGGATTTCACTAGTGTTGAGCGCGAATATTCGAATTACGAATTTTTTTCTCGAATATCGCAATTTCGAGATTTCGCGAATATTTAGAATATCGTTCTATATATTCGCAAATTCGAATATTCGTATTTTTTTTTTTATTATAATATTTTTTTTCTTTCCCACTTCTCTAAAGTTGTTCTTACCTGTCCTTTGGATTCCTGGCTTCCTGGCTGCTCCAGTCAGTGGCGTTTTCAACTTACTGCTATATTCCATATTAGCTAAATTACAATCTAATCTATATGTGTATTTTACGAAATTTCGCAAGTTGCGATGCGAGTAATATAATACGAAATAATCGCATGAAGATTTTAACTTAGCACTGCTATATTCCATATTCTAGCCTAATATGGAATATAGCTGTGCTAAGTTAGCACTGCTGTATTCCACACTAGGCTAGAATATGGAATATAGCAGTGCTAAGTTGAAATCTTCATGCGATTATTTCGTGTTGTATTACTCGCATCGCAACTTGCGAAATTTGCAAATGTTCTTAATATTGCTCTAACTTCGTCTTTTAGAATATTACGAATATTCTAAAAGACGAAGTTAGAGCAATATTACGAAATTTCGTAAAATACACATATAGATTGTAATTTAGCTTATATAGTGCTATAATCCCTTTTTTTTTCCTCTAATTTTTTTTGCCTCTTCTGAACTTAAGTTTTGTAAAATATGTACACTGTTAAAAAATATTACTATAGCAGTATATTAGCTTAAATACAATCTATGTGTATTTTACGAAATTTCGTAATATTGCTCTAACTTCGTCTTTTAGAAATTTCGTAATATTGCTCTAACTTCGTCTTTTAGAATATTCGTAATATTCTAAAAGACGAAGTTAGAGCAATATTAAGAACATTTGCAAATTTCGCAAGTTGCGATGCGAGTAATATAACACGAAATAATCGCATGAAGATTTCAACTTAGCACTGCTATATTCCATATTCTAGCCTAGTGTGGAATAGAGCAGTGCTAACTTAGCACAGCTATATTCCATATTAGGCTAGAATATGGAATATAGCAGTGCTAAGTTGAAATCTTCATGCGATTATTTCGTATTATATTACTCGCATCGCAATTTCGGCTTTTGCAAATGTTCTTAATATTGCTCTAACTTCGTCTTTTAGAATATTACGAATATTCTAAAAGACGAAGTTAGAGCAATATTACGAAATTTCGTAAAATACACATAGATTGTATTTAAGCTAATATACTGCTATAGTATTATTTTTTAATAGTGTACATATTTTACAAAACTTAAGTTCAGAAGAGGCAAAAAAAAAATTAGAGGCAAAAAAAGGGATTATAGCAGTATATTAGCTAAATTACAATCTATATGTGTATTTTACGAAATTTCGTAATATTGCTCTAACTTCGTCTTTTAGAATATTCGTAATATTCTAAGAGACGAAGTTAGAGCAAATCACGAAATTTCGTAAAATACACATATTAGCCTAGCCATAGTCAATTAGCATAGGAACGTTGCCTTATACTATCAAGATAAATAATCGCAATACGCGAAAAAAAAAAATCGTATATTATTCGCGATAATTGGAATAATTACGAATATTCGATTTCGACGAATATTCATTCGAATATTCGCGAAATATCGCGAAATCGAATATGGCACCTCCCGCTCATCACTAGATTTCACTACCGCATAGGCCTCAGGCCTACAAGGCCTGAGGCCTATGTGGTGAATGCCGGTGATCGGCGACGGGACAGGGAGCTATGCGCTCCCGTGCCCCGCCGCAGTATGTGGGCGTTCGGGTCAGCGTTGGGCCCCCCAGCGGTGCTGGGCCCGGGGCTGCCGACCCGAACGTCCCTATTGTAATCCGCCACTGGTCACCAAGCACAGCGCCGTAATCGACTTGAATAGGGCTGAACTACAACTAGACCACGTGACCGATGTACGGTGGCATCATTGCCTAGGAAGATGCTGCTGCTCTCATAGTGTCCAGCCTCTTCTAACAGCTATTCGTCCCAGCTATCCGACCACCACAGATGTGATATCCTGACGATAGGTCATCTATATTAATTCCAGGATACCCTATTTTAAAATGTACTGGGCAGCCTGCCTGATCTTGTAAGTTGTTAGCCATCGTGGTGCACCACAGGTACCTGCATGACCGACATCTTAGAGAAGTGTTATTTGTGTGCAGCCATTTGGCATCAGGAGAGGTGGAATACACAGTGGGCTCAGCATGCATGTGGATCCTGCGTCCCCTGAACAAAATGGAGGCCAGTAAGGCACCAAAGAGGTGCAATGTAGTGTGGGTTCAGCATGCCTGTGGATCCTGCGTCCCCTGAATGTAATGGAGGCCGATATGGCACCAGTAAATGTGGTATTTAGTGTTAGGTTCCCGTCTTATCGCCTTGACGCCAGCAGATGGGCACAAATTAATTTTGTACAAAATGTATTTGCTAAGAATCTCACTTTTATAACACAGCATTAGCATTAGTACATTTTCTATAGTGAGTATGGCACTATTGTATTACTTTATTATTTGTGTTTGCAGAGTGCTGTGCATTGTTTGTTTTTCATTTCTCCTTAGAATTTTGGCTGAATAAATTTATGTTCTTTTCTGCTGGTTTACTAGGTTCTGAAGCTTTTCAAATCCCTGCACAGAACAAGACAGCACGTCTTCCAGAATGACTCGCGGGCGTTAGAAGGTCAGTGGGAATTGCTCAGTATTCTACATCCTTGTAAAATATTCACTGTGATGGCCCTTCTAGTAAAGAGGCAGCTGTGCCAGGTCCCAGTTGTAGACTGGATAGATGGGACATCCTCTGCGTCTGGAGGAAAGAAGGTTTGTACACAAACATAGAAGAGGATTCTTTACGGTAAGAGCAGTGAGACTATGAAACTCTCTGCCTGAGGAGGTGGTGATGGTGAGTTCACAAAAAGAGTTCAATAGGGGCCTGGATGTATTTCTGGAGTGTAATAATATTACAGGCTATAGCTATTAGAGAGGGGTCGTTGATCCAGGGAGTTATTCTGATTGACTAAATGGCGTCGGGAAGGAATTTTCTCCCCTAAAACTAGGAAAATTGGCTTTTACTTCATAATGGTTTTTTGCCTTCCTCAACTTGCAGGATAACAAGCTGAACTGGATGGAAGGATGTCCTTTTTTTTTTTTTTTTTTTTTTTTTTCCTTATAAATTATGTTAGTAATGGGTCAATGTCCCTGTGGCCTCAGCAATCCCATCAATAAGCCTGGACAGTCATTCCTGCATGCTCCATAATGGGCCACGTCTTACATAGGCTGGGAATACAGCATTTCTCTCCATAGTGCACTTGCATGCAGTCTGCTAGAATTATCTTCTGTATGGAAGGGTGAGATTTGTGCTTATATCCACAGATATTCCATTTATCTTATTAGCAATGGTCTCAGCTTTGGCTGATCGAGGGGCGTCCTAAATAGGGGAACCTTCTTTAATTTCCGTATGTCCTAACTGATAATTGAGATGACACCCTTAAAGGAGTAGTCCAGCTTTCTAACCTTTTCGGGAAGGACCTGTGGAGGGAAGCATACTTTTGCTCCACACCGCTTGGCTCTGGCCTCTTTGATTCACTGCTTTACCTACTTCTGGAGTGGACTGGGGCCAGTCATTGGCAGCTGTGGCACACATGACCACTCCCCCCATCCCCCCCATGACTTTTATACTTCTTGAGTTTATAGATTTGCTGTCTTACATTTTAGCTGGCAGACAGAAAATCAATGAAGAATTTCAGAAACATAAAAATGAAAGCACTCCTGAAAAAATATCGGAGGTAAGCACCCTTTGTCTTAACATTAATGAGACTCTTCATATGGCAGATTTTCCAATATCAATGTGGGGACATGAAAGAAATAAGATACTCTGAAGGGTGTATTTTTCACATAAGTCTTTCTGCATATATTATGTATCCTCTGTCTTCTGACCCTGCTACACCAAGCCTCTGTGCATGTCTAGTGGTCAGTACAAAGATAGAAGACTTCTTTAACTTGTAGGATACCAGCACCGTACATGTACCGCGCAGAAATGCGGGACACAAATGCCAGCGCCGTACATGTACGGAGCTCTGATCGGGCAGGTGCAGGAACTGCGCCCGCCCGATCAGCTGCAGGGGTCCGGCAGTCACTGATAGTCGGACCCCTGCTGTATGCGCCGGCATCGGTGAAAACACTGATGCCGGCACATTTACCCTTGCGCGGCCACGGTCAGCGCTGACCGCGGTATCCTGCCGGGTGCGGGTGGCCATCGGGTCCCCGCGCTGCTGTGACAGGGACTCTATGACGGAGAAGGCAACCCAATGCCTTCCTTAGGCATCATGGCAGCCTTCCGTGACAGCTTGTGAGATCCAGCCCCCTGGATCTCACAGGCAAGCAGGCTGAAGTGTATTACACAGTGTAATACACTTACAGCCACTGCATCCCAATACAGAAGTATTGTGATGCATTGTAAAGAGGATCAGACCTCCAAAAGTTGAAGTTCCAGAGTGGGACAAAAAATACAGTGGGGAAAAAAAAAATTAAATAAAGTTTAAAAAAAAAAAATTAGTTTCAAGTAAAAAAAAAACACAAAACATCCTTTTCCCCAAATAAAGTAAAAACAAATTGTAAAAAATAGGGAAAACAAAAGTAGACCTATTAGTTATTGCCGTGTCAGTATCGACCGGCTCTATAAAAATATCACATGACTTAACCCCTCAGGTGAACATCGTCAAAAAACCTTACATAACTAAAAGTGCAACACCAAGTGATCAAAAAGGCGTATGCCCCCCCAAAATAGTACCAATCTAACAGTCACCTCATGCCGCAAAAAATGAGACCCTACCTAAGGCAATCGCCCAAAAAATAAAAAAAAATATGGCTCTCAGACTATGGAGACCCTAAAACATTATATTATTATTTTTTTTGTTTTAAAAATGCTTTTATTAAAGTAGACCTATTGGGTATCGCCGCGTCTGTAACAACCTGCTCCTCAGTTAAAAAACGTAAAAAAATATATATATATTTCCCGGCACTAAGCAGGAGGTTACCCCGCCTCCCAGGGACCGGAAACAACGTGGAGAACAAAGATTTAAAAGTTTCCTCCCCTTTACCTTCTCCAGTTGTTTCCTGATTGATTAAAGAGGAGGTCAGCTCGGCCATTGAATCTAAGATGGCTGCCATGCCACAAAAACGATCTACATCCAGATCAAATCCGGAATCTCATATGGATTTGGATTTAGATTTGGATGAAGACAATAATTCTTCAGATTCTGATTCCACCTCTTCTGAAGATGAAGCGGGTAGCCCCCTATGTTCCATCTAGGAGACAGATTCACTCCTTAAAGCCATTAGAGCCACCATGAACCTTGAAGAATCAAAGTGAGCCCAAACAATTCAAGATCAAATGTTTAAAGGGCTAGGAGATAGGAAAAAACGAGTATTCCCAGTCCATGATAACATCAAAAAGCTTATCTCGGATGAATGGAGAGACCCAAAAAAGAGATCAGGAACTTCTAAAGTATTTAAAAGGAAGTATCCCTTTTGCGAAGCTGACTCGGCCCACTGGAACAAAACCCCGAGAGTGGATGCTCCCATAGCCAGGATATCCTAAAAAATCATCCTTGCCTTTTGAGAACGTAGGAAATGCAATGGATAAAAAGTGTGAATCTGTTCTTAAAGGGATTCTGTCACCTCCCCTCAGCCAAAAAACGATTTAAAAGCAGCCATGCAGCACAGCTTACCTGGATTAAGCTGTGCTGTTTAATCTTGAAATCCGTCCAGCAGTTACTTTAAAAAACTACTTTGATCAATAAGGAAATGCGTCCTGAAGGTGCCCAGAGGGGCGTTTTTTTCTTCCTAGTGAGCCCAGTACCGCCCCTCTTTCAGTGCCCAGCCCGCCTTCCTTGTATTTTCTAACTGCCGCCCCCAGCCTGCCACAGCCTCTCCTGCCTCTCCTCCCCCTCCCTCACGCCGAACGAAGTCTCGCACAGGCGCAGTACCCATTGAGGGCTGCGCCTGTGCGATCATCAGGAGACTGAGGGCGGCAGCTTCATCTTCGTCACTGGGCATGCGCCGAGCCCAGTGACGTCCGATGCTCTCTCTTCCCTGCTGACTGAGGGAAGAGCGAGCATCGGACGTCACTGGGCTCGGCGCATGCCCAGTGACGAAGATGAAGCTGCCGCCCTCAGTCTCCTGATGATCGCACAGGCGCAGCCCTCAGTGGGTACTGCGCCTGTGCGAGACTTCGTTCGGCGTGAGGGAGGGGGAGGAGAGGCAGGAGAGGCTGTGGCAGGCTGGGGGCGGCAGTTAGAAAATACAAGGAAGGCGGGCTGGGCACTGAAAGAGGGGCGGTACTGGGCTCACTAGGAAGAAAAAAACGCCCCTCTGGGCACCTTCAGGACGCATTTCCTTATTGATCAAAGTCGTTTTTTAAAGTAACTGCTGGACGGATTTCAAGATTAAACAGCACAGCTTAATCCAGGTAAGCTGTGCTGCATGGCTGCTTTTAAATCGTTTTTTGGCTGAGGGGAGGTGACAGAATCCCTTTAAGAGATCTTAGGAGATAAATACCTCTATGTTGAGACTTAGTATAGCAGCCAGGACCCTATCCCTATGGTTGTCCCAGTTGTAAGAACATTTGGTTTCAGGCACCCCTATAGAACATATTTTATCTTCCCTGCCGAAACAAGCCTCAAAATTTTTGGCTGATGCTTCCGCGGACCTAGTCAAGTTGTCTGCTAGATCTGCGGCTATTTGAAATACTGCCAGAAGGTCTGTTTGGTTAAGATCCAGTTCGGACTATACCACTTCCAAGAGAAGACTTTGTGGTATCCTTTGTGAAGGAGACAGACTCTTTCTTTGGTTCGGTATTGGATGAGATTTTGGAAAAAGCTTCCAACCGAAAAAAGGGGTTCCCTTCTGAAACCAAGTTCTTTCAGCAGCGACGTTCCTTTCGTGGTCAGAAAAGGGGCAGGTCGGATCAAAAGAAAAGATAGTTCGGACTCTTTGCAGTCCTCTAGAGGTAGGGGGTTCCTCTTTAACCAAGATAAATCCTCAAAGCAGTCCAGTTTATGACGCCAGAGATCCTGTGGGGGAGAAGGTTTAAAAGGGTTTATCACAGCCTGGGAAGGAATAACAGATTCTCCTTGGATCCTGGATATAATTCAGCAAGGATACAGGCTATAGTTCTCTTCCCCACCTTCCCCAGAAAGATTTCTAATAAACAATCTGAAACCTCTCAACAAATTCATCCAATACACGAAATTCAAGATGGAGACAGTAAAATCAACCAACTTGTTGACCCAGGATTGCTACATGGTAACCCTAGATCTAGCAGATGCATCCGATCATGTGCCCATTTACCCTGATCACCAAAAGTATCTTCGGTTCACAATCTTTTTGGAAAACCAACTTGTTCATCTCCAGTTCCAGGTCTTGCCCTTCGGCCTCTCGTCAGCCCCGAGGATTTTTACCAAGTTGGTGGCAGAAATCTCAAGTGTCTTTCATCAAAAAGAGATAATATTTATTCTTTACCTGGACAATTTTCTCATCTGTGTCATTAGAGATTCTACTACTAGATCAACTACAGGTAGTGCTGGGCTTGAAGCTAAATCTGGACAAATCAGAGCTGGAGAAAAAACTTTCTGGGAATTCAGTTGTCCTCCCATCAGATGACATCCATCCTTCCGCAACAAAAGAAGGATGTTGTAGCAAGAATTTCATCATTTTCGTCTGTTCAGAAAGGTATCCTTTTGAAAAATCATGGAAATTCTAGTGTTGATGACTTTGATACCAACAGTCAAGTGGGCTCAATTCCACGGAAGTATTCTTCAAAACTTCCTCCTGAAGTTCTGGAACTGAAGTGCTTTCTCACTAGACAAGACTTTTCCCTCTTGAGTAAAGAACTCTCTATGGTGGTGGTTAAACCCACAGAATCTGAACCAGGGGGTACCATGGCGGTCACCAGACCAAGTTATCACAACAGACGCAAGCAGTTCCGGTTGGGGAGCCCACCGCAAGAATCAGCTAGTACAGGGAGTTTGGGATCCAGATCCCCTCCCTCTATCCTCAAATTCAAAAGAGTTGCTAGCAGTGCTTCTGGCACTGAAAGCCCTTTCCCCAACTATCCACTCGCAAAATGTCAAAATCCTGTCCGACAACAGGACTACAGTAGCATATCTAAACAAGCAAGGGGGCACAAAGAGCAAAAACCTCTGGCAGATTGTGTTTCAGATCTTCTCCTGGGGAAAGATACACATAAGATCAATCTCTGCAGTCCATGAAGAAAACATCTCTAGCGGATTTTTTGAGCAGAGAAAAACTGAAGGGGAGTGGAGTCTCAAGTCGATCTTTCTGGAAATTTGCAGGAGATTGGGTCCTCCAAGCCTAGATCTCTGCTTCCAAGAAAATCAAATAGATCAATTTTATTCCCTCGTTCAAAAACAATACAACATTTTTGGGTCCCTGGCCAGTGGGACTTCTATACACTTTCCCTCCAATCCAACTGATCCCAAGGGTCCTGAGGAAGGTAGCAGAAGAGGGCTCTCGTGTGATTCTAATAGCCCCATATTGGCCAAGGAGAGCGTAGTTTTCCCTGCTTCTACGTCTACTCAAAGGGGATTTCTGGGACCTTCCTCAGATCCTGGACCACGTCTTACACGTCTTACACGGTCCCACCCAGCACCCAAAGATCAACCATTTGATTCTTACTGCCTGGAATTTGAACGGTCTATTCTGAAATCAAAGGGGTTATCTGATGCTGTCATAAACACCCTTTTATCCAGCAGAAAACCAGTCACGTCTAAGATCTATCTTAGAACTTGGAAGACTTTCCTTCAGTTTGTCGGGAATTCTTGGAATCCCACCTTGCCACCTGACGTCAAGGTAATTTTAGACTTTTTGCAAAAAGGTCTGAATAAGGGGTTAAGAGTGAGTACCCTTAAAGTCCAAATAGCAGCACTCCGTACCTTCATGGAAGTCAGGTTAGCAGAGTTTGATTTAATCAAAAGGTTTTTTAAAGGGTCTTGTAGATTGCATCCTACTGTCAGGTCTACAGTCTCAACTTAGTCCTCTCAGCCCTTATGGATCCTCCTTTTGAACCGCTTGATGAAATCACTCTCAGGCTGTTATCCATAAAAACTGCTTTTAGCTATCACCTCGGTTAGAAGAATAGGAGAAATACAAGCATTGTCCTATAGACCTCCTTATCTTAAAGGGGTTCAGCAATTTGTTTAAACGGATGATCTATCCTCTGGATAGATCATCAGCATCTGATCAGCTGTTTAGAAGGCAGCAGCGCTGCGGCCTTCTCACGGTTTACTGCTGGCTCAGTGATGTCACGACTAGTATCAACTGGCCTGGGTAGGGCTAAGCTCCATTCAAGTTAACTGTGCTTAGCCGCGCCCAGGCCAGTTATACTAGTCATGATGTCACTGGGCCAGCGGTAAACAGTGAGAAGGCCACTGTGCTCCTGGAGCGCCGCTGCCTTCTCAAACAGCTGATCAGATGCTGATGATCTGTCCAGAGGATAGATCATCAGTTTAAACAAACTGCAGAACCCCTTTAATATTCTGGATGATAGAATACTGAAACATGAGCCCTCTTTCTTACTAAAGGTATTCTCAATATTTCACTGCCAGCAAGAAATATCATTGCCCACCTTTTGCCCTCAGGCTAAATCTGCTGCCGAAAAGAAGTTTCACCACTTGGATGTCCAGAGATGTGTCCTGGCTTATCTGGAGGCCATAAAAAATCTGAGGAAGTCTGATCGTCTTCGAGTCCAATACGCAGGGCAAACTAAGGGTCAAGGGGCCTCAAAGTACCATCTCTCACAGGATAAAAATGACAATTTCTATGGCCTATAAAGGAAAAGGGCTCTCTCCACTTTCAAGTTTGAAAGCACATTCAACTAGAGCAATCTCAACTTCATGGGCAGAAAATGCCTCAGCATCATTGTCCCAGATCTGCCAGGCGGCTACCTGGTCCAGTCCATCAACTTTCTTTAATCATTAAATCTGGCCCCTAGTCTATATCATTACTCGAACAGCTCACTCCACTTTCACATATGGCTAAAGTCAGTTTTAGCCAAGTCAGATTTATGATTGGCCCTTTAAGACTGTAATAAATGTGGTTTGACGGTAGCAGTTTATCCGTCAGTAAGCAGCTTTACAAAAGTCTCACGTCTTTACGAAAAAGTCGCATGTTTTATTAAAAAGTCTCATAAGATAAGCATGGTCCTCACTGGAGTGAAATTGCGCTTTTTTTTTATTTTTTTTTATTTTTTTTGTGACTTTTTAAATAGTCGCAATAGTAAATCTGTCTAGAGATTCATTTACATAAGAAAACACGCCCACTTTCAGAAAACTGGCGAGCATAGTGCAGAGCAGAAAAAAAAAATTTGCGCAGTTTTTAGCGATTGCGCAAAAATTTGCGACTTTTTCACTCCATTATTCTGACTTGAGCTAATGATAAATCGGACCCTAGATGTTTTGGCTAACAGGGACTTGTCCTTCAGACGAAAAGTCTTGTCTGCAGAAGTCCCTCCCTAGTCTTGTTCCTTTAATACTGCTGCTTAGTGTCGTTGGGGAGGCGTATGGAAAAGATAATTACTCTAACCGGTAATTGTATTTTCTGTCTAGCCTCTATAAGGCCTCTTTCACACGAGCGTCTTATTTTTGGCCCGGATAAGAGGTGGTTGAGTTGCGGGAAAATGTGCGATTTTTTTTTTTTTTTTTTTTTTTTTTTTTTTTTTTTATTTATTTATTTATTTATTTCTCCGCGCGAGTGCAAAACATTGTAATGCGTTTTGCACTCGCGTGAAAAAAATAGCGCATGTTTGGTACCCAAACGTCTTCACAGAAGTTCGTGCTTGGGATTGATGTTCTGAAGATTGTATTATTTTCCCTTAACATGGTTATAAGGGAAAATAATAGCATTCTGACTACAGAATGCATAGTATAATAGTGCTGGAGGGGTTAAAAAAAATAAAGTTAACTCACCTTCTCCTCTTGATCGCGTAGTTCCCGGTCTCTTCTTTACTTCCTGAATGATGAGCTGTGGGCTAAATGACCTGTGGTGATGTCAGATCACATGCTCCAATCACATGGTCCATCACCGTGGTGATGGAGCATGTGATCTGACGTCACCACAGGTCCTTTAGCCCACAGCTCATCATTAAAGAAGTAAAGAGACCGGGAACTCGATGTAGCAGGGGAGGATGACGTGATGACGTAGTGGACGTCGCGCTCCCGGCTTTCCCCGCTGCTCAGCTACACCGCTGCCGCCTCGATTATGCTGGCGTCTCTGTGCCGAATCCTCCATCCACCCTCTCTGTGACTGGGAACGGGTGATCAGCGTTGTTGAACCGCGGCGCTGTTATCGACTGCTGGTTCGGATGTGGGGGCTGCCTCCGGTTCCTGCTCTTTGTCCAAGCCTGCATGCTGCTGCTTGTTGATTCTGCCATTCCCGATTCTGCGCTCCTGCCTCCTTTATCGCCCACCATGTCGCTGTGAACAGTTTCTTGTCTGGAGGTTCTTTTTTCCTTTACCCCCGTGGACTGTGCCTCCGGCTCCTGCCTGAACTGCTACCCCCCCTTTGGTGCCGTGAGTAACCTCTGTGTTCCCCCCCTATTTGTGTTCCCCCCACCTAATGGATTGTTGGAGAAGATGATAAGCTGATAAGCTTCTCTTCTTTAGTGACTAACCTCCTCACGATTGCTGACTCCAACTAACCTTGAACGGAGTTTGACATAATTGCACATGACTGCACATGATTACAAGAAAGTGAACTCTAAAGTTTAAAGTATAAGGTGGAGAGGGAAAAAAAAATAAAAAATAATAATAAGAGGGGAAAGAGTATAAAGAAGAGCGGACACAAAAAAAAAAAGAAGAGAAGAGAAACAGAATTAAGAAGAAGGCACTATAAAAAAAAAAAAGGGAAAGGGGGATAAGGAAAAAGGAAAAAGGAAAAAAAAAAAGAAAAAGTAAAGTAAAAAAAAAAAAAAGAGAAAGAAGGAGAGCAAAGAAGAAAAGATATATATTTAAAGGAGAGAAGGAGGTGGAATAAGGGGGAAAAAAAAAAAAAAAAAAAATACTCCAAAAAAAAATAAAAAAAATAAATAAATATTTAAAAAAAAGGGATAAAGAGGAATAAGCTATGGGCCCAAAAGCCTTTAGGCGTTCGACTGATCTATCAGGTCAGAAACATGGGTCCAAAACTGCTGAACCAACAAAATTGGACCAGTTTCTGAAGTCCCCAAGGGTCAATACGAGGGGTGGACAAAAGGAGTTTTTGGAAAAAAAAAATTATGAATCAGAGGTAACAGACCTAGAAATACAAAAAGGCGCTAGATACCCTGAAGAGGAAGATGGAATAATGGGGGAAGCAATCCCTAATGATAACTCTTCACCGCTGGAAGAAATACTCCTAGCGGTTAAACAGAACGGGGACCTAATACAGGTGGTTACAACCCAACTTGGATTTATTCAAGTTGATGTGGGACTAATAAAAGATGAATTGTCCAAAATGCGAGACAGAGTCAACACCCTTGAAAGTTCTGTCACCCTAATACAGAAGGAATCCAAAAAAATAAATACGGAAGTTTCTACACTTAAAGTGGAATATAATCTCTTGAAGAAAAAGGCAGTGGACCTGGAGGATAGGTCACGAAGATACAATGTGAGAATAATAGGGATCCCAGAGGGTGAGGAAGAAAAAAATCCAACCGAATTTGTACAGAAATTAATTCTTGAGAACTTTGGTAAAGAGTCATTCTCTCCTCTTTTTATGATTGAAAGAGCCCATCGGGTCCCAGGAGGAAAACCAATTCTAGGGAGACAACCTCGGTCAATCCTTGCTAAGCTACTGACTACAGGGGACAGAGATGTCCTCCTGAGAAGGGCGAGGGAATCCTCACCGGTTCTGTATAACGGGATTAGACTGGCCTTTTTTCCTGATTTTTCGAAAGAAATACAAGAAAAGAGACGTATATTTATGACTGTTAAAAAGAAGCTAAGAGAAAGGGATATTAAATATTCTCTTATATTCCCGGCCAAATTGCGGATTGTTTTTGAAGATAAAATCTTTTTTTTTGATACCTCAGAAGAAGCCACGGATTGGCTAGAGCGAAACAATCGATGACTCAATTGGGTTACGATCGGGCGGGAATAATTAGTATTATAAGGGGCTTATACCCCCAAAAAAATAGTTTTCTTTGCTTCTTAATCGCGGTGTGGGGGTGGCTGAGTGGGGGGAGGGTCGAGGGTTGGTCATAGGAAAGAAATCTACTACAATATGTGGTGGATTGCATGTGTGAGGGGGGGGTGGGGTTGGGTTGTGGTGCGTCAAAGTGGGCATGGTTCCCCTTTTCTCAGTTTGCTATTTTCTTTTTTTTTTCCTTCTCTTGTTTTTTCCTTTTTCCCTCTCTCCTGATCCTCCACTTAACCATTGTAGATGACGATGATTAGAATTTTTTCTTGGAATGTACGTGGTTTGGGGGAAAGAGGTAAGAGACAAGCGGTTTTTGACCTGACTCAGGCCCATTTACCAGCAATAGTATGCCTGCTAGAGACCCATCTTACTGAAGAGACCACTAGGGTGGTCGACAGGGGATGGGCTGTGCACACGTATCATTCTACCCTCTCCAACTACTCGAGAGGTGTTACGGTTTTGATACATAGACTTATTGATTTCGTTTGTGAGGCATCCTCTGTCGACCAACAGGGGAGATTTATTTTTCTATATTGCAGGTTAGGGGGAGAGTTATGCATTCTGGCCTTTGTTTATATCCCTCCGCCATTTTCTCTTTTGGTTCTTAATTCCCTTCTATTATTTATGGATAGATGGCCAGAATGTCCAACATTGATTATTGGCGATTTTAACTGTGTCATCGATCCTTTACGTGACAGGGTTTCTATGAGTGCCGGGAGAGACAGTCCGGTCCAGGGGTCTCCCCTCGCACGGTTTTGCCTGGAGGCTGGATTTGAGGACGCTTGGGAGTTTCTGGGACAGGGGAAAAGGGTTTTTTCATGCTTTAGTAAAGCAGGCAAATCACTGTCCAGAATAGACCTGGTACTGATAAATAGCAAATATGTGAAATTGATAAAACAAATGAAATATGAAACAAGGTCAATATCTGATCACTCCCCGTTAGTATTTGAACTATGCTTGTCTCAGGAAAGATATACACCAAAACCTCCCTTTAGACTAAACCCTTACTGGCTATCAGTCATAAAGACACATGAAAAAATTCGAAATGAAATAGGCCGATTCTGGGATATTAATTATGGCTCAGCAAAAATTCAAGTGGTATGGGATACCTTTAAGGCGTACATGAGGGGATTGATGGTTTTTTTTTTTTTTTTTTTTTTTATTTGTATTTTTATTTTACAGACAATATAAAAGCAAATTTCCAATCAGATATACTATAATAGCGCACATTAGACAGTGTATCGTCTCCATGCCATATATCGGACACATACAACAAAACAATCTGTGACCAGAGGAGTCAGCTCTAATACCAGTACATAGGCATGGGATCCACAACCCAAAAAAAAAACCACACAAGAATAAAAAAAAAAAAAACATAAACCCAACCCCCCTCCGCCCCGCCCCCTCACCCCCCACCCGTTTCCACCCGGCTTGGTGCGGCCGCCGCGAGGGGCGGCGGAGTATTCCTGCCCCCCTCATAAGGATTTTCATTAGAGCCTTTACAATTTCACACGTATTCTGGCGTGGGCTGTGTTGATAGAGTTTATCTAGGAATATATAATGGTTTGTTGGGGTATATCAGTGGTCTCCCCAGTTACTAGCCATCAATTCTGCTCTGGGGTATTACGGCTGGCTATTTCCCTTCTCTATGGGCCCATTCCGGTAGCGTCGTTTAATCCACGTCGTTTCATGCCCTCAAAATGTGTTATTCGCGTCATTAGACTTTGCCAATCATTGATTGTTGGGGGTCTATCTTTCACCCACTGTCTCAAGATTATCACTTTGGCCAAAAGAAACCCCTTTAACCAGTATACCTGTTCATTTTTAGTGGTTTTGTTTTTATACTCAGGAGGAAGCAATCCAAGAACTGCTACTTGAATAGTCATGGGAGGACTGTTCCTGCTGTTTGCCACCATTGTCTGAAATATGCAGCCCCAGAAAGTCCTAATAGCTGGACAGTCCCACAGCATATGTACAAGCCCTGCGGCTACACAAGAACATTTAAGGCAGCTAAATTCTTGACCCTTGTTAGTGTACATTTTAGTCAACAGGCTCGGAGTAACATATAAGCGATGTATTATTTTGAATTGTATCAATCGGTGTTGTCGTGAAAGAGAGGCCTTCTTTATATTTTGATATATTTCCTGCCATTGTGAGGGGTTACATTCCCCAATATCTGTCTTCCATTTATCCACACTTTTAAATTTAGTGATAGTGCTTATTTCCTCGATGAATCTCCTATATATTAGTGAAATCTTAACTTTATTCCCTACTATGTTATAACAAAAGGATAAGAACCCCGGAGTAACTTTTATCAAGGGTGTTTTTTTGAGAGTGTATGATAGTGCATGTTGTAGTTGACAATATCTATAGTGCTCTAGTGCAGTTATTGGTGCTTGTTTTATCAATTCCCGTATTGATTTACTATTCCCTTTTGTGTATATATGTGAAAATAATGAAATACCTTTTCGAGTCCAGAATTCGTTTTCGTTAAGTGTCAAAAATTCAGTTAGGGCAGGGTTGTCCCATAAGGGGGAGAAATCCAGAATTTGAGGGGCATGGATCAATATCTTAATTTTATTCCAAACTTTCTGTAGCGCGGCTCCGATGGGGCAAAAGTAATCTGTACGTTGAAACATTCCGGATTCCAATATACTAAAAATGTTATTGGAGTGTAGTGGGCGTTGACCTAGGATATGTGATATTAATACACCATCCCCGACATTGACGCACCATTGTAATTGTGCACAGAGATAATAGATTTGAAAATGGGGCAGGCCTAGGCCCCCGTTACTTACGGCCATTCGCAGGTATTGTAGTTTGATGCGGACCCTTTTTCTGCCCCATATCAGATCATTTATCAAGCGGTCAATCAGATTGAAGACGCTATCCTCAATCCAAGTGGGGCAGGAGCTGACCGTATACAATATCCAGGGTAACAAAACCATTTTAATCAACGCAATCCTATTGATCTGCGAAAGTGGGAGTTTCTGCCACACTCTTATTTTGTCTTTTATTCTCCCCACTAAAGGGGAAATATTTAACTGATTATATTCCCTGATATTATTGCTGATTTTTATCCCGAGATAATCTAAATGATCTGTCGGGGGAATAATTCTGATCCTAAGATCGTTAGGGGGGGGCATCCGGTTCAGGGGGAAGAGTACAGACTTAGACCAGTTTATCTCATACCCAGCAATTCTGCCGAATTCCTCTGTTATCCGCATAACATTGGGGACGCTTCTCCAACCGTCATTCAGGTAGAGTAAGACGTCATCTGCATATAAGCAAATCTTATCGTCTGTCCCTCTCCCCCCGAAGCCGGATATGCCAGGTTCAGTCCGTATCCTGCAGGCAAGGGGTTCCATAAAGATTGCGAAGAGGAGAGGAGAAAGGGGGCAGCCCTGACGTGTTCCCCGCTTTAGGGAAACAGCAGGGGTAAGCACCTCATTGACTTTAATTCTAGCAGTTGTTTCACTATATAGCAGTTTAACCCATCCAATAAATTCCTGGCCCAGATTCATCCTATACATAACACGCCAGAGGAAGGGCCACTCGACACGATCGAACGCTTTAGCGGCGTCCAATGATAGTATCGAGCGGTCCTCCCCTCCGCCAATCTGGATATTAAGAAAGGTCCGCCGTATATTGGTCTGTATCTGTCGCCCAGGAATGAACCCTGTCTGGTCCACATGTATCAGGCGCGCTATTACTTTTTTTAAGCGATTGGAAAGGACTTTTGCAATTATTTTATAATCTGCATTGAGCAGTGATATTGGGCGATAGTCCTCAACTTTATTTCCCAGTTTCCCCTTTTTAAGGATCAATGTAACCGTTGCTTCGGCCAGAGACGGGGGCAGCTTTCCGCGTTTACTAGACTCATTTAGAACAAGCAACAGTCCGGGCAAGAGTATCTCCGCATGGCGCTTATAGATGCCAAATGGAAGTCCATCCGGACCCGGCGCAGAAGAACCCCGAGTCCCCTGCAGGGCCGTTTGTAATTCCTCCAATAAGATGGGGGCACACAAAGAGGCGGAATCGGAGACCGAGAGCGCCGGGATCCTGACTTGTTCCAAAAAGGCATCTATTTCGGTCACTATATCTACCGCCTCAGATCGATATAAATTATCAAAGTGATTAAAAAACTCTGCTACCATCTCCATTCCTCTTTCCAATCTACGCCCATCCCCCGTCAGTATCTGTCTAATTCTTTGGGGGGGTTTTTGATTTGCTATAATAGAAACCAATAGCTTACTCGGGGTACCCGCCTCGCAGAAATCTTTATAGCCCATGAAAAATAGTTGATTCTGTGCTTTTTCCTTCATAAAGGTAATGTAATGATCTTTGGCAGATTTTAGCTTAGTACGCGTATTCATATCATTTCGTACTCGGATACAGCCCTCCAGATATGCAATATTTGCCTCCAGCTTTTTTTGTTCGGCAGAGAAATCATTTTTTTTCGTTTTTATTCTAGAAAAATACAGCCCACGCATAAATGCCTTCATGGCATCCCAAACAAAATGAATGTGAGCTGTACCGATATTCTCTTGCCAAAATTGTGAGAGTTCTTTATCTATCCCAGCGGAATCATTTAATATAGTTAGCCAGTGTTCGTTCAATCTGAACGATCTGCTGATCCCGGTTTTTTGTCCGGTCTTCATCACCAGTAAGATCGGTGAATGGTCGGATATGCCATGGGTCTCGTATGTCATTTTTGAGATAGATTCAAGCATCTGCTCATTGGCCAAGGCCATATCGATCCTAGACATAGCGCTATACGCTTTGCTAAAGCAGGAGAACACCTGTTTGTTGCCGTAAAGCCATCGCCAGACGTCGGTTAAACCCATCTCCTCACAGAACCCGCGAAGTAGAACATGTTTATCCTGCGCACTTTTCCGGGCGGTTGAAAATCTATCCAGCGCCGGGTCGAGCACGCAGTTAAAGTCACCACATATTAATATCGGAGAGCGCTCTCTATTATGTATAAAGAGTGCCAGCTGCTTTAAAACTGTCATTGTGAACGGTGGGGGAATATACAAGAAAGCAAGGACGCACCTACTACCATTCCATTGGGCGAAGAGGAAGATATATCTCCCATCTCTATCAATCGACTGGTCTAGCAGGATAAAGTCGATGCTATGGTGTATATACACACTGATCCCTCGGGAATATGCCGAGAGACCAGAGTGAAATTGATGTCCAGCCCATCTCTTTATTAAATACTCAGGGATATTCGGTGTGGCATGCGTTTCTAATAAAGCAACTATTGCGGGGAGGTGTCGAGTAATTAAATCAAAGACCACTACCCTTTTCATTCTATCAGCCAGTCCACGCACATTCCATATCATGACTCTATTACTAGTCATCATGAATTATGGAGGAGGCGTCCGTCACCCCCCAAAGGCAGCCGCAACCAAGCCGGGGTCCCCCCCCACCCATTATCCACCCACACCCATTGATACCCACCCCCCATCAACCCCCTTACTGGTTCACTGATGCGAAGCATCGTTGTCAACCTCTTACATTTCGCCCATCCGTCCATGGGCCGCCCACCGCTATTACCCCACCCCTAGGTTGAGGGGCGTTGCTGCCACATCAACCGAGGTCCGGCGTCTAAACCCTGACAGAGTCAAGCCATTCAACGGTTTCTCTGGGGGAGTGAAAAAACATTACGGTGTCTCTATACACCACTCTTAACTTAGCGGGGTAAAGCATTGAATATTTAATATTCCCCTCACGTAATCTTTTCTTAATGTCAAAATATTCCCTACGCTTGCTTTGGGTGTCCCTAGAAAAGTCGGGGTATATCTGTATCGAATGTCCGTCAAGTGTAGTGTCAGCTAGATCTCTCTTCCGTCGGAGCACCCAGTCTCTATCACTAGAGGAGAGTATCCTAATTAGGATGGCTCGGGGGGGGCTACCCGGCGGCATCTTTTTTACAGGGATTCTATGGGCTCTCTCCACACATAGTGCGGGAGTATCTCCACCAGAACCAAGCATTTCAATTAACCATTTTTGAATAAACGCCACGGGGTTGCCCCCCTCTACCCCCTCAGGGAGGCCGACTATTCTCAGATTGTTACGTCGTGCCCTGTCCTCCATATCAGTTAGTCTTGCATTAATACGTTTATTTTCCTTATCCAATTCTACAATTTTTTTTCCCATCTGTAACTGTTCTGTTTGAACCTTAGTTAACCCGGTTTCAACAAGTGCGATGCTGGCCCTAATTTGGTTCATATCTTCTCTAATAAGAGTAAGATCCGTCTGCAGTGTCTGTACGGTGATGGAGACATCTAAAACTGATTGATTGGTGGTCTGTACCACCGATAATATATCCGTTAATTTGTTCTCGATATTATCAAATCTCGTGTGTTGCTCAGTCTGAATAGATGGATCTATCTGTGTTTCAGCCAGTTCAGGTGTTTTCTTTCCCCCCCTCTGTCTCGGTGGGGGCGATTTCAAGTATTTATCCATTCTCGTCTGTGGACTACTACTGCCACCTGCCCTGGGAGATCCCGTACCCCCGGATCTCCTGTTATATTTAGCAGGCATGTTTTCGAAGTCTATCAAACGAAAGTACAATATACAAGGTTCCAAACCCAGATGCTGTCACAACGCCACCCAATGGTGAAGATATCCCAGCGCTACCACAGCATCTGGCGCTACAACACGACAATATTGACAAAATGAAGTTTGTATACAAACTTGACGTTATAGCTATATGGGGAGAAGTGTAACTACATGAACATATACGTACATAATGGAACGTCAGTTGTTTACGTAGCAAGGAAAAAAGGAAAAAGAAAATCAACAAAATATCAAGACCTTAAACGATATCAAGCTATAATGGCGAATATCAAACATAAGTCAAAAGCACTATTAAGATTGGTGGTGCAGACAAATTCAATAGTGATCAATAATAATGTGGAGGTAGTCCATCCAATCCGACCAAACTCGACACAATCACCTCTATTGATTTTTTTTTTTTTTCCCCTTCCTTTTCCTTTCTTTTTTTTTTTTTTTTATGTGTGTTTTCTCCTTCCCCCGCTTCTTTTTTTTAACGGAAAGTATCAACTATAGGCCCCCATAGATCGTTATACGTTCCTTGTGGTGTAGGAATGCTCAATACTTATTCAGTATTGTTCAGCACGATACTGATTCAGTGTTAAACCATCATAGGGGAAACTGTGGGGGCTATTGCCGCCAAGGGATTAAATGACCAACGACAGGAGCTTGCAGGGGAACCACGTGTCAACCAGCCATGCAGTTAGCAAGTCCCCACATATCAAATGGAGTGTCGTCCCCGCCGTCACGAATTTCCTGAGGGGTTATGACAGGGCATCCCGCATCCCACACACCGTTCCAGAAAATATATGCAGGGATCCTACACCTAACTAACCCAATAACTGGTAGTTAGCAGATAGGCCGAAAATTGTACCATTCAGCCGGCGGCTATCCTTGCGCCCGTAGTTAATGTAAACAACCTGGGTTAGTAAGGGGGGTTGACAATAGGCGACTTGGCGCACGCAACACAGAGGTGATCTCACCGGTCTTCGGCAGCGGCCAACAGCCAGCATCCAGTCATCAAGTGCATCAGTGTGCACATAGCCCTTTAGACCGCAGCCATCCACCGTCGGCGATCCCAGCGTCGGCAATCCCGGCATACAGCATACAAGAAACTGCGCCCGACGACGCCTCTAGACACCTCCAGATCCACCGCCAACAAAGTCAGGTGAGTCAGGTGAGCGCCGGCACCGATCCTCAAGCCTCAGCCCGATCTTCACCTCAGTCCACGATACCAGGACGTAGCAGCAAGCAGCAAGATACGGCAGGGCACAGCAAGGCAGCAGGGCAAGCATCCGGCCATTCAGCGTCTCAACATTTTCCTGCCACGGTCAGATCTCGGCAGGGGGACGCAGAGCAGCAGCGAGGGCCAGGGCGCCGAGACGCCGAGACGAGGCGAGGAGGTGGGCGGTACCCATGCGGACGCGCGGCACGCCTACGCAGCTGCTCCGCTACGTCATACCGCTTGGCCTCCCACCTGCGAAAGGGGATTGATGGTTAGTAATATTACGAATCTTAGAAGAGAATATGGAAAAAAACAGAAAAATTTAGAAAAACATGTAATGTCAGCGACAGAATCCTTCCATATAAATAAGACGGAGAATAATAGGGAAAATATGCAAAAAGCCACACAAATATATGCTAATTTTTTACTGGATAAAGCTCAACAGAATCTCTTCTTTAAAGGGCAAAAATACTTTACAGAGTCTGGGCGACCCGGTAAGCTCCTCTCTAGAGTAATCTCCAATCAACAACCCAAAAAACATATAGACAAGGTTCGAGTGAGGGATGGTAGGATAGTTACTGGACAGGGTCCGGTGGAGAAGGCCTTTTTTGATTATTTTCTTGATCTGTATAAGGCTGATTCTAATATTACAGACGATAAGATAGATTTATATCTAGATAGGATCAACTTCTCAACTATCACTGAGACGCAAAAGAAAGCATTAGAATTGGAGGTCTCAATTCAGGAACTTGAGGGAGCTATTAAATTATGTTCAGCCAATTCTACTCCTGGTTCAGACGGCCTTCCATATGAACTTTATAGTAAATATGGGGACTGTATTTTTCCTAGATTACTGGAGGTTTTTACTGAATCAATGGAGGATGGGATGTTGCCAGATTCAATGATGGAGGCTACAGTGATACTAATTCCAAAAAAAGGCAAGGACCCTCTAGATTTAGAATCTTATAGACCAATCTCACTGCTTAATGCAGATGTAAAGCTTTTGGCGAGGGTCCTTGCTACAAGGCTTTCTGGGGTTATCTCCTCCATAGTCCATCCGGATCAGAGCGGTTTTATTAAAAACAAGGGTACACATCATAATTTACATCGGCTATTTTCTAATATCCAGGCCCCTGGGGGGACCGCCCGCTCCATCCTGTCATTGGATGCCTCTAAGGCCTTTGACAGGGTGGAGTGGCGTTTTCTCTGGAAGGTTCTTGTTAGGATGGGCTTTGGAGAGAGGTTTATACGCACTCTTAGGTTGTTGTATGGATCTCCAAGGGCTAAATTGAGTCTTAATGGAATCTTGAGTGGTAGTATCGAGCTAAACAGAGGCACCCGTCAGGGTTGCCCATTATCTCCCTTATTATTTGATATATATATCGAACCCCTTGCGATGGCCATCAGGCAGGACGATAAGGTCAAAGGATTTGGTACGTTAGGAACACAAGACCGTATCTCATTATATGCAGATGATATTCTGTTTTTTATAGATCATACGGAAACCACTCTCCCTAGGATTATTCAAATGGTTAAATTATTTGGTGAGGTGTCTGGTCTTCTTATAAACTGGGCTAAGACCAGCTTGCTCCCAATAGACCCCCTGCCACAGAAAGAGGTTCCTGCTACACGGTTGGATATTGTTGATACTTTTCAATATTTGGGTTTGACTATATCGCCTCGGGTCGAAAATTTTGTAGAACTCAATCTGATCCCCATAATGGTAAAGATCAGAGCTAAAATAGGAATCTGGTTGAAACTTCCCTTATCTAGAGCTGATCGAGTTTCACTAGTTAAAATGGTGATACTACCACAATTTCTTTATGTGCTCAGGAATACACCTATTTGGATACAAGATAAACATTTTAAACTTATGGAGAGACTAATTAATGATCTAATATGGGGAAGAAAGCGAGTTCGAATTAAGCTGGAGTACCTGTATAGATCAGTGGAGTGCGGGGGTTTAAATCTCCCCTATTTTAAGGGGTACTTTATTGCAGCCCAGCTACTGAGATGCTACGAATCAGAGCATAGCGCACTTCTGGGGAAGTTGGTAACTAGTCACGCTCATAATAATATTTTTTCCTTGTTGGAATCTGGGCTATTGAAGAGTTATGAGCAAGGCTATAGAGAGACTATAAAACTACTCCTTAAGGTGTGGGCTACAACTAGGACATGGTTGAAGGTTAAGGGTTCACTCACATTTACGCCTCTTTGGCATAATTTGTATTTACAAAGGCTGGATGAAATTGCAGCCGACACATTTTGGCAGAAAAATAAAATTTTATATATTTCACAGGTAGTTAAAGATAGAGAAATTAAACCCTATACAGAAATGACACAAAATATAAAAAATTTTTCATGGTTTAGGTATTTCCAATTGCGTTCTGTATTATCAAGTTTGGATGATAAGCGGATGTTGGATATAGATAATTTATCCTTTTTGAATGATTGGGTAGGGGGTACACTTTCTAGAATAAAAATTTCAAATATATATAAGTTATTACTTAAGGTACGGTTTAGTGATATACACTCACCAGGACAAAAATTGTGGGAGGTGGATTGTCCGAATTTACAAATAGAAGGGTGGGAGAATATTTTTGGGAATTTAACTTCACTATCCCAGAACTTTAACCATGTTCTAATACAATTTTATATCTGCCACAGATTATATATTACTCCATTGTGGATGAACAAATGTGGGTTAAGAGACACGTCCAACTGTCCCAAATGTGATACTGTTGGAGCAGATTTCCTCCATATGATATGGACCTGTCCAGAATTTATAAACTACTGGAATGGTATCAATAACTGTATTATGTGTAAACTAAAAATTCGAATTCCTTTTGAACCACAAGTATTTGTTCTTAATGATCTCTCCAAACTAAAAAATCATAACCATCAAAAGATTTTTTTGAGCAGAATATTGATGCTGGCTAGAGTTTTGATCAGCCGGACCTGGTTTGCCCGATCCACTCCAGACATAAACACATGGATAAATTTAATTGATAAAGTAAAGAACTATGAAAAAATTCTATATAGACGGAGGGAAAACGAATACCAATGGAGTAGGATATGGGGTGGTTGGAGGTTTGGTTAGCTGAGATCAGGTTGTTTCATATATAGGGGTCCTACTTTGACGCACCACAAATTGGGAGGGAGGGAGGGGAGGGTTTTCTTTTCTTTTCTATAAATACTATGAAAAGATGAGCGGAATATATTTATATATAACTATTTGGGTCACTAAGAATTGAGAGATTGTAAAAAAATTCTTTTTTTATTGTAAATGTTTTGTAGTTTTCCCAATAAAAAAAAAATAAAAAAAATAAAAAAATAAAAAAAGAGACCGGGAACTATGCGATCAAGAGGCGAAGGTGTTAACTTTTTTATTTTATTTTTAACCCCTCCAGCACTATTATACTATGCATTCTGTATTCAGAATGCTATTATTTTCCCTTATAACCATGTTATAAGGGAAAATAATACAGTGAATAGACTGTCACCTAGCAACCATGCATGAAAATCGCACCACATCCGCACTTGCTTGCGGATGCTACGCAATTTTCACGCAACCCCATTCAGTTCTATAGGGCCAGCGTTACGTGAAAAACGCAGAATATAGAACATGCTGCGATTTTCACTCAACGCACAAGTGATGCGTGAAAATCACCGCTCATGTGCACAGCCCCATAGAAATAAATGGGTCAGAATTCAGTGCGGGTGCAATACGTTCACCTCACGCATCGCACCCGCACGGTAAACTCGCCCGTGTGAAAAGGGCCTAACTGCACTGGGATTTCCCACCCTAATTATCTTAACTGTATCTTTTCTGATTTAAATTTCGTTCATGTATTTGTTTTCTCCCAAATTTAAAATTCTTTCAGCATTATCCGAGGTTCTTGGATATTTACTGGAGAAGGTTAAGGGGAGGAGGCTTTTAAATCTTTGTTCTCCACATTTGCTTCCTGTCCCTGGGAGGCGGGTAATTATCATCTTGCATCACAAAAAGTGTAATGGCAAGCGATCAAAAAGTCATATGCACCCAAAAATAGTGCCAATCAAACCGTCCTCTCATCCAGCAAAAATAATATCCTACCTAAGACAATCGCCCAAAAAATAAACAAAAATAGGGCTCTCAGAAAATGGCAACACAAAAACAAGATTTTATTCTGTTGAAAAAGGATTTTGTTGTGTAAAACTTACCTAATGTCTATAATTTTTATTTTTGTTATCGCTGAGTCTGTAACAACCTGCTCTATAAAAATATCACATAATATGCCCCCTCAGGTGAATGCTGTAAAAAAAAAATAAACTAACAAAAACTATGCCAAAACAGCAATTTTTTTTTTTTTCACCTTGCCTCACAAAATGTTTAATACCAAGCGATCAAAAAGTCTTATGTAGACCAAAATGCTACCAGTCACCTCATCCCGCAAAAAATGAGCCCCCACATAAGACAATCACTTAAAAAATAAAAACAAATGGCACCCCTAAACCTATCCATCAAAATCTGCGCTGCAAAAGCCATATGGCGCTCCTTCCTTTCTGAGTCCTGCCATGTGCCCCCACAGTAGTTCACCACCACATACGGGGTGTTGCTGTATTCAGGAGAACATGGGTATTAAATTATGGGGTGCTTTTTCTCCTGTTACCCCTTGTGCAAATTTTAAATTTGGGAAGAATATTGGAAGAAACAAAAGTTTGCATTTTTACAGCCAAGTGTTTCCAAATTCTGTTAAACCGCTTAGGGGGTCAACGTGCTCAGTACCCCCCCCCCCCCTTCCCCCCTTAATATAATCTTTAAGGGGTATAGTTTTCAAAATGGGGTCCCTTTTTTGAGGGTTTCCACTAGGGGTGGGCGATATAGACTATATGCGATTATAAACGATATAAATTTGGCCAACTATATTGCCATATCGCGGTAGAACATGGCATGCACCGCTCTCGGCACGCACCATGTTCTCATGAGCCAGCACAGTGGAGAAGAAGGGAGTCCCTTCCTCCCCCACTGTGTGCGGCTTCCGCTGACCACCAATGAGAACAGACTAGAAGGAGGGGAGGGACTGTGGCCACTGCTCCACCAATGAATATAGTTAATATGCCTGAATACAAACGTAGCCTGCATGTGCCTGCCATATCCCATACCTGGCCTCTATTACTGCGTACCGTGATCTGCCGCAATTAACCCCTGAGGTCTGATATATATCGCACATGCTTAAAATTATATTGCAATATAGATTTTAGGCCATATCGCCCACCCCTAGTTTCCACTGTAGGGGTACGCCAGGGTCTCTTTTCAAATTACAAAATGGTGCCTAAAAACCATTCTAGAGAAATCTGCCTCCAAAATCCATATGGTACTCCTTTCCTTCTGACCACTGCCACGTGCCCATAGAGCAGTTTACGGCCAGATATGGGGTATTTCTGTAAACTGCAGAATCAGAGTAATATAATATGAAGCTGCTCAGTTGTCACCTGGCCATGTCCAGCACATGCTTAGAACAGCCTTTCCCCATAAAAGTACCCCCAAGGCTAGATATAGATAGAGAGAGATATATATATATATATATATATATATCTATATCTATATCTATATCTATATCTAGCCTTGGGGGGTACTTTTATGGAGAAAGGCTGTTCTAAGCATGTGCTGGACATGGCCAGGTGACAACTGAGCAGCTTCATCTTGAGTTTGTTTGTGGTGGTATGTCTGTGGATTGCCAAGTGACTTGCTTAAAGGCTATGTACGCCTTTGGGGACAATTTTACTCATTTGGGGCTAAAAATCATTTTTTCATTTGGTCTTTATTAAAACTATTGAGACATTCTGTCACAAAGTGTTAACTGTTTAACTGTCATACATGTTGGATTTCTCCTATTCAAGACACTTGCACGCTCCAACGAGCGGAGCAAGCATGTGTATGTGGGATCAGAAGAGACAGTGTGTTTGAAAATGCTAAATTACCGTTTTTAAGGTCTTCAATAACTTTTTTTTTTTCTTTTTTTTTTCTTTTTTCTCCCTCAATAAAGCTGCTAAAAATTGGGCAAGATGTTGAGCTTTTGCTCAGGACAACTGTTATCCAAGGTATTCACACCGATTCGAAGACAATAGGTAAGAGTTCCTTTGCAATTCTACAGCCTACATTGCGTATTTTATGCAGAATACACTACAAAGTAATGTGCAATGTAACTAAATGGGGTTGTAACAATGCTGTACACATACAGTACAAATCTGCAGTAGATTTCTGGCAGACTGCGGATTCTCGGGTCAATAGGTTCTGTCTTGAGGTTCTGTGTATTACAGCAGAAGCGAAATTAGATTTTCTGGCCAAAAAGACATAACTAACTTTATCTGGTTTCCATTTTGATCCAGTTCTACAGCCAAGGGAAGAGGTCCTCCTAGACAATATTCCGTATTGTGATGCACCAAAGAAGTGACACTACCTCTATTGGGTTTTAACCATTTTATCACCAGTTTTTTGTTTGACCTCCATTCATATGGGAAAGATCTTGTTTTGTAACACAGAAAGGAAAAAATGGTACATTTGATTTGGTAAGAAAAATAACTTTTATTAGCTTTTATGTGCATGTAATGCTCACGTGTTAAGAACAAACTTTTTTAATTTTTTTTTTATCACCAAAAACATTCAGTAAATTATTGTATTGTGAATAAAGTATTTTACTTCAGACCTGTTTTTCATTAATTTTGTACTGTTACCTGTTCTTCTATCGTGAGAAACCAAGCATGATCTGATCTTGTGAAGGTTGGCATTTACGTGATATGCCAGACTATTGGTGCATTGCAAAGGCTCAGGAGCTTAGCTCATGCCATCGGCAGCAGATGTGAGCTGTAACATAAAGCTGACACCCTGGGACGTTTACTCCCATAGATGCCCCCGTCAGTAGTGACTGCAGCAAGACTTAATAGGAGTCCTTTTTGACTTGGGCTGACTAAAAGAAAACAGTGAAAAAAATAATAATCACATCACTTCTTTCCGATTTTAAAGTTATTCATCATGTAAAAAAAATGACATATTTGGTATCACTGCATCTGTACCGACCCATACTATAAACAGTGGCGTACCTACCATATAGTCAGACCACACAGCTGCTATGGGGCCCGTGAGGAGGGGGGGCCCGCAGTGAAGGAGAGTCCCCGCCCCGTCTATCTTCCTAACTGTCTCCTGTCTGCTAGCTCTGCCTGTTAGCTCCATCACGCCTGATTCCTCTGGATTGCCACAACCCCACCAGTAATGAAGTAAGTGACCACTTATAGGTGAGGACAGTGCAGAGGTGTGTGTGTGTGTGTGTGGAGGGGGGGGGGGGGGGTCACTCAGCTTTCCCAGGCTATTCCTCTGCACATATGCCATTCAGAATAGGAGGAAAGCTGGGTGCTATTATGTAATGTGACTCAGCTTTGCCTGATGTCCTGCATGGCACAAGTGCAGGAGGCATGAGAAGATATGAGGGTAGGTGGGAGTTGTTACTCCGCTTTTTCAGACTATTCTTATGTCTATCCACATGTGCCATGCAGGACAGCAGAAAAGCTGGGTGCTATTACATCATGCATTGTCACACAGATTTCCTGCAAGGCATAAATGCAGATAATAAGAACATGGAAAGGCAGGGGGGAGAGGGTCACTCAGCTTTCCCAGAGACTCCTGTCTCTGCACATGTGTCATGCAGGATAGCAAGTAATGTCAGTGTCTCCCAGCTGTCCTGCATGACACAGAGGATGGGGGAAGGGGGGCACTCACTTCCTCAAACTTTTCTTATGTGCATATGCCATGCTGGATAGCAGGAAGCTTGGGTGGTATTACATCATGTAATGCCCCAGATTCTTGTCAATATATGCTGAACACCGCTAGGAACCTACCAGATCACATTCACTATAATGGGTTTGTTGGGTTCCAGCATGAGTACTGCTATTTTGTAGAACAAAAAACTGCTGCACGAGGTGGGGCAGGGGAGAAGTTAGGGAGGGTAGTGAGAGGGACTAGGAACTGGCATGGGGGCCCAATTATTTCTGTGTACGCCCCTGACTATAAAACAAATTATTTATCCTGCACAGTAAGCAAAGTAATAAAATTAAAAAGCTATGCCAGTATTGTTTTTGTTTACCATGTCTCTAAAAAATGGAATAAGACCTCATCACCACGACGGCCACTAGGAGATTGACCCCTGACCTCTGTAGGGGCAGGAACAGAGAGAGGGTTTAAATCCCAAAACCCCCGCCCTCCTCCCAGCATCAGTGTTTCCTGTCCCTACAGAGGACAGAGAGAGAGAGAGAGAGAGAGTCTCCCTGTGGGGAGATGAAAGTGATGGACGCCAAACACCTTACCTGGTGTTTCCCCTGCGGTCTGCGTACTAATGCTGGGCAGGGGTGAAGGAGGGAGGCTTCGCTCCATTATTATATGTGAGCCTGCTCCCGGGCCGCGGTCTCCCGCCGGGTGCGTGCCTAAGCGCTTCAGGTAAAGCGGCAGACGTCACTTCCGGTGGACGAAGGAAGTGACGTCTTTTAGGATGTGTCTCCTTTTTTTAATACACTGTACCAGGTTGCTTGTTTCCTCCTCCTCCACCTCTCTGGCTTGGGGCTGACATGCTCTATATCCCTGTGTATGTTAAGCATAGATGATTGGGGTTATTCTTCCCAGGTCCCTAAGGAGGCTCAGAAAAAGGTCAGGAAGCCGGCTAACTGTGTCCTGTCTTAAATGACTTCCGGATGACTACCGCAAGAGATTATGCAAAAACTGTATCTCTAGCGTTATTTGTGAAGAACAGCCCTCTTTTTTTGACGAGTTGAGATCCATGATACATGAGGAAGTAAAATCCTCCTTATCCCAATTTTCCTCCTTACCCAGGGACCCACCTCCACCTAAAAAACAGAGGGGACCATCTCTTTATCAGATTCGGAGGAGATAGCGGAAAATGCTTCATCCTCCAGAGCCTGGGAGGACGAGGAGGCCTCCTCTGATATTGAAACTTCCGAATCGGACAGGAGATTTTGTTTTTCCTTGGACAAAATGCCAGACTTACTAAGGGCAGTCCGGGCCACCATGGGGGTAGAAGAAGCTCCAAAAGCCCACTCCGTACAGGTTGAGATGTTCGGGAGACTCCGGGTTAAAAAAAAAACAGGGTCTTCCCGATCATAAAAAACATACGAGATATGGTGCTTGATGAATGGTCCAATCCAGAAAAGCACTTGGGGGTGTCCAGGTCCTTCAGGAGCCGTCTATTGTTTGACCCTAACGAAGGCAAAATTTTCAATGAAACACCAAAAATTGATGTTCAAGTGGCAAAGGTCAATAAAAAGACATGCCTTGCCCTTCGAGGACTCCTCCCAGCTACGCGACCCCATGAATAGGAGGCGGATAGTCTTTTTAAAAAAAATCCTGGGAAGCCGCTATGTTTAATTTAAAAGCGAATATTGCTGCCACCTCGGTGGCAAGGTCCATGGGATTGTGGCTAAATGAATTGGAGTCTCACATTGGGGACAACACCCCCCGGGAAGAAATCTTAAGATCCCTCCCCTTACTGAAGTCCGCCACGGCATTCATGGCAGATGCCTCCAGCAGAATCTGTCAGATTTGCTGCTAAAGACACCGGCCTCTCCAACGCGGCCCTCTGGGCTCTGTGGATGAAGAGCTGGTCAGGAGACAACACTTCAAAGTTGAAGTTATGCTCCATTCCGTTCTCAGGAGAATGTCTTCGGGCCTGTCCTGGACCGTATCTTAGAGAAGGCTGCGAATAAGAAAAAGGGCTTCCCGGAGGAAAGACCCTATAAAAGGAAATATCCCTTTCGTGCCCCCACCAGCCAGAACAAATCTTATAGGGATAAAGGAAAGTCAGGACCATGGAGCTATCCGAAAGGCGGCAAGGGTAGAAGTACCCCTTCCTCCTCTCAAAACAAATCTTCAGATAAACAATGACGCCAGAGTCGGGGGGAGATTGAAGAATTTTCTGGCTCCTTGGGAGTCCATTACCCCGAACCCTTGGGTCCGGGACATCATAAGATTCGGATACCAAATCGAATTTTCTTCATCTCCCCCAGATCGCTTCATTGTTACCAACCTGAGCTCCCCCAACATACGCAAGAAGATTCTGCAGGGAATTCAGAGCCTTCTGGAAATGGATGTGATAGTTCAGGTTCCATCAACACAGCTAGGACAGGGGTTCTACTCGAATCTCTTCCTGGTAGAAAAGAAAGAAGGCTCATTCCGGACTATTATACATCTAAAGGCCCTGAACAAATTTATAATATATTAAAAATTCAGGATGGAATCCCTAAAATCCTTGATTCCTTTAATAGGGAGAGATGCTCTGATGTGTTCAGTAGATCTACGGGATGCTTACTACCACGTCCCAGTCCATCCAAATTCTCAGAAGTTTTTGAGATTGGCCATCCAAGACCACAGGGGAATAACTTTTCACTTCCAGTTTACAGGCCCTTCCCTTTGGGATATCATCTGCTCCCAGAATCTTCACGAAACTGGTGTTCGAAATGGTGGCCTTCCTGAGGCTCAAGGGACTGGTGATTATTCTATACCTGGACGATTTCCTCCTGATTGGAAATTCAGAGAGCCAACTCGGAACAGACTTACTAACCTTCCTGTCTCTCATCCAAGATCTAGGGTGGTTGGTGAACCAGAAGAAATCAAATCTTCTACCCTCCAGCACAATCCAGTTTTTAGGGGTCGTCCTGGATTCCCGGGTTCAACATACCTTTCTCCCACCAGACAAAGTCAGCAACCTCCAGTTGAAAGTCTGACGGTTTCAGAACAGGAGGTCTTGCCCCATAAGGGAAGCCATGAGTCTTCTGGGTCTTCTCTCGTCCTGCATTCCGTCTGTCCTATGGAGCCAATCCCACTTTCGATCTCTCCAGTCTTGGCTTCTCAGAATTTGGAACAGGCAGCAGTCTTCTTTGGATCACAAGGTGCTGATCCTTCCAGCGGTGAAGGACTCCCTAGACTCCGTGGAAGAGCACAAACAACCTGTCCTTAGGAGTTCCCTGGGAGAAGACTCCCTACATACAAGTGCTTACAGACGCAAGCGAAAAAGGATGGGGGGCGAAAGTGGGAGATCATTTCTTTCAGGGTTCCTGGATGCCAATAACCCGCTCTCAATCTTCCATCTTCAGAGAACTGAAAGCGGTTTGGAAAGCTCTGAAAGCCGCAGAGTACCTACTCGAGGGCCGGCATGTAAAAATTCTTTCCGACAATACTACGACGGTAGCATACCTCTCTCACCAAGGAGGGACGAGATCAGAGAAGCTGATGTCTGTGGCAAGGAAGATCTTCAATTGGGCGGAGTCCCACGTAAGATCCATCTCCGCGATTCACTTAAAAGGAGCACTGAATGTGGAAGCGGACTATCTCAGTCGCCAGTTAATAGACCACACCAAATGGTCTCTAAACCAGGACGTGTTTCAGACACTAGTATAAAGATGGGGCACCCCACAAGTGGACCTGTTCGCCTCCAAGAGGAACACAAAAGTACCAACGTTCTGTTCCTTGAACCCACGGGACAACCCTTGGGCGCTGGACGCGATACAATGGGACTGGGACCTCTGTTATGCATTCCCACCCCTGCCTCTACTTCCCAGATAATTCAGGAAGCTCAACCGAGAGGATACAACTCTAATACTAATAGCCCCTTATTGGCCGTAGAGGAGCTGGTTCCCTTCCTTAAAAAAACTGTCAGTAGAGGACCCATGGCCTCTTCCTTCTAGGAGGGACCTGCTTCATCAAGGGCCAATCTTACACCCAAACCGAGTTTCCTCAAATTATCAGCTTGGATCCTGAGGTCCAGAGGTTGAAATCGCAGGGTCTTTACTGATCGAGTAATATCTACCCTGAAAGCGAGTAGAAAGAAGGTTACCTTTTCGATCTATCTGAAGATTTGGAAGAGGTTCTGTTCCTGGATCGGTAACCCTGCCCCAAACTTAGAGTCGCCTAATTTTCAGAAGATCCTGGACTTCCTCCAGCAGGGTCTTGAATTAGGTCTTAGACCCTCCACCCTGAATGTACAAGTCTCGGCCCTAGCTTGTTTCTTCGATCAAGATCTAGCCAATCACCGCTGGATCCGAAGATTTATGAAAGCAGCCTCTCGGCTATGCCCTTCTCTAAAATCCCGGATCCCCAACTGGGACCTCAATACAGTGCTCACAGGCCTGACACTCGCCCCTTTTGAGCCCCTATCAAGTTGTTCCACCAAACCTCTATCTCTAAAGACCGCGTTCCTGGTTGCCATCACGTCAGCAAGAAGGCTAGGCGAAATTCAAGCCTTATCAATACAAGAACCCTATCTCCGTATCACCGACGATAGAATTATTCTTAAGCTAGATCCCGGGTTTCTCCCTAAAGTAGTATCCGATTTCCACCGAAACCAGGAGATAGTTCTGCCTTCCTTTTGTGGTAATTCCTCGAACGATAGAGAATCTAGTTTCCACTCACTAGATGTAAGATGCTCGGTCTTACGGTATCTTGAAGATTCCATTTCTATCTGTTATGAGATCCAGGGCCTTCCTTGCCCCTCAAATCTAAGAGCTCACTCTACCCGAGCTATGTCCTCCTCCCAGGCCGAGCAGGGCCAGAGCTTCTCTAGATCGGTAAAGCTGCTACTTGGTCCAACATTCACACCTTTACAAAACATTATAGACTAGACCTATCTAGTTCAGACTTTGACTTTTGGACGTAAAGTCCTTCAGGCGGTCGTCCCACCCCTAAGTTATAATTTTTTTTATATCTCCTAGTGGCCGTCGTGGTGATGAGGTGGAAAGCCAGAATTAGACTTACCGGTAATTCACTTTCCACGAAATCACCACGACGGCACATATTTTCCCTACCCCTAATTTTGTCCTTAGTTGGGAGGTTATGAAGTAATACCCTCTTGATTTATTTAATTTTTTTCTCACCACCTTTTTTCTGTCTCTGTAATTTTGGACACGCTGGTGGTGGGAGGGGGGGATTTAAACCCTCTCTCTGTTCCTGCCCCTAAAGAGGTCAGGGGTCAATCTCCTAGTGGCCGTCGTGGTGATTTCGTGGAAACTGAATTACCGGTAAGTCTAATTCCAGCTTTTTTTTGTTTACCTTGTCTCTAAAAATTGAAATAAGGAGTGATCAAAAAGTCATAAATACAACAAAAAAACAAAATGATTTCAATAAAGACTACAGTTTGCCCTGGAGAAAACAAGCCCAACAGGTTATGGCTCTCGGAATATGGCAATACAAAGAACTAGTGCATATTATGGCATCAGTGTAATCATGCTGACCTACAGAATAAAGAAAACATGTTGTATGTGATATTTATGCCGCATTGTGAATGGAGCAAAATTTAATTGTAAAGGCAATGCCAGTTTTTTTTTTAGTCCTCAGGAAGATTTAAAAGAAATGTCATATGTACTCTAAAATTGTGCAACTGAAAAATACAATTCATCCCACACAAAAAAAGAAGCCCTCATACAGCATTATATAGACATAAAGATAAAAAGCTATGGCTTTTGGAATGTGTTAATGGAAGAAAAAAAATATCACAACATCCTTAAGGCCTCTTTCACACGAGCGTGTCCGGATGCGTCCGGTGCATTGCGGCAAACCCGCGTGAGTAGGTACGTAATTGCAGTCAGTTTTGACTGCGATTGCGTTCCGTTCAGTTTTTATTGCGGACGTGATAAAAAACTGAATGTGGTACCAAGACCCGAACTTCTTCACAGAAGTTTGGGTTCAAGGTTGTGTAGATTGTATTATTTTCCCTTATAACATGGTTATAAGGGAAAATAATAGCATTCTGAATACAGAATGCCTAGTACAATAGGGCTGGAGGGGTTAAAATAAATAAATAATTGAACTCTCCTTAATCCACTTGTTCGCGCAGCCGGCATCTCTTCTGTCGTCTTTTGTAAGGAATAGGGCCTTTTGATGACGTCACTACGCTCATCACATGGTCCGTCACATGATTCATCACCATGATGGATCATGTGACGGACCATGTGATGAGCGTAGTGACGTCATCAAAGGTCCTATTCCTCACAAAAGACGACAGAAGAGATGCCGGCTGCGCGAACAAGTGGATTAAGGTGAGTTCAATTTTAATTTTATTTTTTTTAATCCCTCCAGCCCTATTGTACTATGCATTCTGTATTCAGAATGCTATTATTTTCCCTTATAACCATGTTATAAGGGAAAATAATAATAATCGGGTCCCCATCCCAATTGTCACCTAGCAACCGTGCATGAAAATCGCACCGCATACGCAACCCTATTCATTTCTATGGGGCCTGCGTTACATGAAAAACGCACAAAGAGGAGCATGCTGCGATTTTCACGCAACACACAAGTGATGTGCACAGCCCCATAGAAATCGCGCCCGTGTGAAAGGGGCCTAAAGGGGTTATCCCACAATTAATGTAAAAAATAAAAATCGGACATCATATAGTACATGCCAATCTCTTTCTAACAAAGCTAGAACCATTCCTGCACCTCACATGGATCCAGAGATTTCCCAATTCATTGTTCTGCTAGATTTATATCAATCTGACAGCTCAAGGGGAGTGTCTTTTCTGCTGCAGCTAAGGGGGCGTGTCCATGCTCTACCTATCACAGCTCAGGAGCCAGTTGAAGGATGAAACTGAGCATGTGCGGCCATCTCAGTGAGCTGGACAAAGAACTAAGAAAAATAACAAACACATTTTATTGAATAGTTCACTGGCTATACAAAAAGTTTAATTACATGCAATTACAAAAGTATTCAAATCCAGGTGCTGGTTTGAAAACTAGAATATTTTTCGTGGGAGAACCCCCTTTAAGGACAAAATAGGTCACGTTCTTAAGGGGTTAAAGGGACGACTGTAGACTGTCGCATTTTGACCACTGTCACATTTTGTAGCAGGTGCCTTTTGAAAATTCACTGACCATAGTAAAGTTTACATTTTTGTTGTGAATAGGGATGAGCGAATCGACTTCGTTTGAATACTGTGCGGAGCGAGCGCTCCATACAGTATTAGGATGTATTGGCTCCGATGAGCCGAAGGTATTACTTTGCATAGTCTCGCAAGATTCAGCATAATAACTTCATAAATTAATTTCTACTGTAAAAAAACATTTCGGTTCGGTTCTACTTCGCGAAGTAATAATTTCGGCTCATCTGAGCCAATACATTGTAATACTATACGGAGCGCTCGCTCCATACAGTATTCAAACGAAGTATTATGCGATTTGCTCATCCCTAGCTGTGAAGTGTAGCATTTAACCACAAGGTGGCACTCAAAAACAAGTTAAGCATTTTCGGCATTTATAGAACAAGTTGTCTCCTAAAAGTTAGAAAATTAGTGCATACCAGCCGAAATACTTTTACAACTTTTATTTATTTATTTTATAACCTTTATAGACAACTGCATTGTTCATCAGCATTTAATTTCCATTTTCTGAGGTTTAAGTGCAAAATTCACACAGACATTCAGCAACAAACTACAGTACCATTTCAAATCTGAAACATTCTCTATCCATAGCAGAAATCTAGTAGAGTTTTACTGTAGATTGTATTTACTACAATGCAAACATCTGCTACTATATCTGAACCAAAAAACTGCAAAAATAATGCAGAACATGTGGATTTTGTTGTAGATTTTTGAGTGTGAACTCACCTTAATACAGCACTAGGTCGGTATGTCCACATAGGACTCAGAACTGGTGACTGTTGGGAGTCTGTTGTCTCCAATGGTATCCAGGTTTAGTGTTCAGTGAGACTCGGACCAGTTCTTCTGTGGGTCCATATGCACATGGACATAAACTGTATTTGTGTAAATAAGACCTTAGACTAGAATCACACATGCAAGTTTTTGAGCATTGGACACAAAAAAAAGTATTTCCTTTAGACATCATTCACAGGGTTGTATCCGGATCTGCCACATACAGATACCTTCCACATGCGTTCCGTATTTTTCTCACTCCCATGAATAGAAATGATTCTCGTCCACAATGTGGACCAAAATTAAGGCATGTTCTATCATTTGTGGAGCGGCAACACAGAGCGTCAAATACGTGTGCCTGGCTGACCATAGAAATGAATGGGTCAGCAAAAAATTCGGATAGCACATGGGTGAGAAATACAGTGAAGTGCATGAGACCTTCTACTTTTTCCTTCTTTTTGATCCACTTCTGATTCTGCTCCAAAATCTTTCACAAAAACTGTATATGTGATTCCACCCGAATAAGTCTAATTCTGCATTTGTACAGTATAGATTGCAGGATAATACTTTATTAACTGGGGTTTTAGAAATTACAGCTTCAGGTTGTTTTAACCCTCTAATTTCAGCTATCCATGTCACAAGAGCCCCTGCTGCGCTTTTAGGGCTCTTTCACAAGGGTGGATTCCGTGCATGGAATCCGCTGTGTGAAAGAATGCCAAACCCCGCTCCAGACAGCAGAGACACTGAGCATTAATATGACTGATAATGCTCCGTGCCTCTCTGACCTTTTGTACTACAAAATCACAGTGAGATAAAGTTGTCACCGTGATTTTGTAGCAAAAAGGTCACAGAACGGAGCATTATCAATCAGGTTAGTGCTCAGTGTCTCTGCTGTCCAGAACAGGGGCTTGGCTCTTTCACGCAGCGGATTCCACGCACGGCATCTGCTCGTGTGAAAGAGCCCTTACACTTCCTGGTCACTGATTTGTAAAAGTTATAAACTCTCAATATTAATTCACTTCTGCAGTCTTCTAAACGTCAATCTTGAGGTTAGGCCTGTCTCGGACAATTGTATTCCGGGTACATTTATGTGTCTCTTTTACAGATAAGTATCCCGGTCTGATCACTGGTCTGCCGACCTGAACTCGCAGTATTAGAGACCTGCATGATACTGTGAGTTTGGGTCAGTGGGGCCGCTGCTGTGCAGAGATGCATAAATGCACACAGAATATGCTCTTATTCAACATAATTGTCATTTTGTAGACAGAGGCTATGTTTCTGGTGTACACGCACCCAAATATGCCACAAAATGCTCCTGATGTATACGCCAAACATCTTCATAGCCTATCAACTGGCCTGACTTATTCCAAGATCTTTGGCATCAGGATATCGTTACACATGTTCTCATTTATTTTTTGATAACTCAACTCTGCCTCAAACAGGATTTGAGCAGAGCCTTAGACACAAGATATTTATTTTATGTTTATTTATGTTATTCACTTATACAGCGCTACTATATTTCACAGTGCTTTACAGACATGAGCATCACTCGCTGTCTCCAATGGGGCTCACAATCTGAGCTCCCTATCAGTATGTCTTTGGCGTGTGGGAGGAAACCGCAGTACCCAGAGGAAAGCCAAGCAAATATGGGGAGAAGATGCAAACTCCATGCAGATGTTGTCCTTGGTTGGATTCGAACCTAGGACCCCAGTGCTGACCACTGAGCCACAAGATACAAATTGTGCTCATAAATTTACATACCCTTGCAGAATTTATGATTTCTAAACCATTGTTAATGAATGATAACACAAAAACTTTACTCATTGACTGAAGCCATTTATTGTCAAACAACTGTGTTTACTCTTTAAAATCATAATCGCAACACAAACTACCCAAATGACCCTGATCAAAAGTTTACATACCCCTGTTCTTAATACTGTGTATTGCCCCCTTTAACATCAATGACAGCTTGAAGTCTTTTGTGGTAGTTGTGGATAAGGCTTTTTATCTTCTCAGAAGGTAAAGCTGCCCATTCTTCCTGGCAAAAAGCCTCCAGTTCCCCTAAATTCTTGGGCTGTCTTGCATGAACTGCACGTTTGAGGTCTCCCCAGAGTAGCTCAATGATATTGAGGTCTGGAGACTGAGATGGCCACTCCAGAACCTTCACTTTATTTTGCTGTAGCCAATGGCAGGTCGACTTGGCCTTGTGTTTTGGATCATTGTCATGTTGGAATGTCCAAGTACATCCCATGAGCAGCTTCTGGGATGATGAGTGCATATTTTCTCCAGTATTTTGTGTCCAAACAGTTAAATTTTAATAGAAAGTTTGGAACCGCGCTGCTCTAGACTAGATTCCCCGGTCACTGATGGATGGCATCGGGCTCCACAAGCCTTTTCTTTATCACCCCAGCAGGGTCCGATCTTCCAAACACAATAGCCTCTATGAGGTTCAAAAGGATAGGCAAAATAGTGAAGTACCCTTTATCAGATGGTTTAAAAAGGTTTTAATCTACTCACAAGAGTTGTTCAACAAAAGGCATATAGTAATTTCACTTTAAAACGTCTCGTTCCTGTTAAATTTTAGTCTCATCACTCCAAATGACTTTGTGCCAGAAGGTTTGAGGCTTGTCTCTGTGCTGTTTGGCATATTGTAAGCGGGATACTTTGTGACATTTGCGTAGTAATGGCTTTCTTCTGGCAACTCGACCATGCAGTCCATCTTTCTTTCTTGAAACAGCCACACCACATTCTTTCAGACAGTCCTGTATTTCACCTGAAGTTATTTGTGGGTTTTTCCTTGCATCCCGAACAATTTTTTGGGCAGTTGTGGCTGAAAGTTTAGTTGGTCTACCTGACCGTGGTTTGGTTTCAACAGAACCCCTACTTTTACACTTCTTAGAGTTTGAACACTGCTGATTGGCGTTCTCAAGTCCTTTGGTATTTTCTTATATCCCTTTCCTGTTTTATAGAGTTCAACTACCTTTTCCTGCAGATCCTTTGACAATTCTTTTGCTTTTCCCATGACTTAGAATCCAAACATCAGTGCAGCACTGGATGAAAGATGCAAGGGTCTGTCAGGAGTCAAGAAAGTAACATAGTACATAAGGCTGAAAAAAGACATTTGTCCATCCAGTTCGGCCTGTTATCCTGCAAGTTGATCCAGAGGAAGGCAAAAAAAACCTGTGAGGTAGAAGCCAATTTTCCTCACTTTAGGGGAATAAAAATTCCTTCCCGACTCCAATCAGGCAATCAGAATAAATCCCTGGATCAACGATCTCTCTCTAGTAGCTATAGCCTGTAATATTATTACGCTCCAGAAATACATCCAGGCCCCTCTTAAATTCCTTTATTGTACTCACCATCACCACCTCCTCAGGCAGAGAGTTCCATAGTCTCACTGCTCTTACCGTAAAGAATCCTCTTCTATGTTTGTGTACAAACCTCCTTTCCTCCAGATGCAGAGGATGTCCCCTCGTCACAGTCACCGTCCTGGGAATGAATAGATGATGGGATAGATCTCTGTACTGACCCCTGATATATTTATACATATTAATTAGATCTCCTCTCAGTCGTCTTTTTTCTAAAGTGAATAACCCTAATTTTGATAATCTTTCAGGGTACTGTAGTTGCCCCATTCCAGTTATTACTTTAGTTGCCCTCCCCTGCACCCTCTCCAGCTCTGCTATGTCTGCCTTGTTTACAGGAGACCAGAACTGTACACAGTACTCCATGTGTGGTCTGACTAGCGATTTGTAAAGTGGTAGGACTATGTTCTCATCACGGGCATCTATGCCCCTTTTGATGCACCCATTATCTTATTGGCCTTGGCAGCAGCTGCCTGACACTGGTTTTTGCAGCTTAGTTTGCTGTTTATTAAAATTCCTAGATCTTTTTCCATGTCAGTGTTACCGAGTGTTTTACCATTTAATAAGTACGGGTGACTTGCATATTCCCATGTGCATAACTTTACATTTGTCAGTGTTTAACCTCTTCTGCCACTTATCTGCCCAAGCCTCCAATCTATCCAGATCGCTCTGTAGTAGTATACTGTCCTCATCAGTGTTAATTACTTTACACAGTTTAGTGTCATCTGTGAAAATTGATATTTTACTATGCAAGCCTTCTACAAGATCATTAATAAATATATTGAAGAGAATAGGGCCCAATACTGACCCCTGAGGTACCCCACTAGTGACAGTGACCCAATCTGAGTATGTACCATTAATAACCACCCTCTGTTTTCTATCATTGAGCCAGTTACTTACCCACTTACAGACGTTTTCTCCCAGTCCGAGCATTCTCATTTTATATACTAACCTTTTATGTGGTACAGTGTCAAATGCTTTGGAGAAGTCCAGATACACGACATCCATTGATTCGCCGCTGTCAAGTCTAGAACTTACCTCCTCATAGAAACTGATTACATTTGTTTGACATGATCGATCCCTCACAAAGCCATGCTGATATGGCGTTATTTGCTTATTTCCGTTAAGATGCTCTAACATAGCATCTCTCAGAAAACCTTCAAACAGTTTACCTACAACAGATGTTAAACTTACCGGCCTATAGTTTCCAGGCTCTGTTTTTGGACCCTTTTTGAATATTGGCACCACATTTGCCATGCGCCAATCCTGTGGGACATTCCCTGTCAACATAGAATCTGCAAATATCAGAAATAAGGGTCTGGCTATGACATTACTTAATTCCCTTAGGATACGGGGGTGTATGCCATCCGATCCTGGCAATTTGTCTATTTTAATCTTTTTAAGTCGCTGTTGCACTTCTTCCTGGGTCAGACAGGACACTTTTAATGGGGAATTTATTTCAACATTCGGCATGTCATCTGACAGTTTATTTTCCTCAGTGAATACATTGGAGAAAAAAATATTTAACAGCTTTGCTTTCTCCTCGTCGCTCTCTGCGACTCCCCCCTCATTACTCTTTAACGGGCCGACACCTTCAGATTTATACTTTTTTAACATTTATATAATTGAAGAACATTTTAGGGTTAGTTTTACTCTCTTTGGCAATTAATCTCTTGGTCTCTAGTTTGGCCGCTCTTATTTGTTTTTTACATGTTCTATTTTTTTCCTTATAGTTTTTCAGTGCTTCCGTGCTACCTTCCTGTTTTAGTGTTTTATATGCTTTCTTTTTGTCATTTATTGCTTTCTTTACAGTTCTGTTTATCCACATTGGTTTCTTTTTGTTCCTTAACCTTTTATTCCCATACGGTATGTACCTTTCACAATGAGATTTTAGGATGCTTTTAAAGATATCCCATTTTGTGGCTGTATTTTTATTTGTGAGGACTTTATCCCATTTAGTTAGGCCTATGGCCTCTCTTAGTTGGCTAATTGTAGCTTTTTTGAAGTTTGGTATTTTTGTTCCTCCCTGTAGAAACGCTCTTTTGAATGATAATTGGAAGGTTATTACTTTGTGGTCACTATTTCCCAGGTGTCCCCCAACCTGCACGTCTGTTGTTCTGTCAGGCCTATTGGTTAATACTAAGTCCAGTATGGCCGTCCCTCTAGTCGGGTCCTGAACCAGTTGGGAGAGGTAATTGTCTTTGGTTATTGCCAAGAACCTGTTTCCTTTATGAGATATACAAGTTTCAGTTTCCCAGTCTATATCTGGGTAGTTGAAGTCCCCCATAATAACCACCTCATTATGATTTGCCGCCTCGTCTATCTCGTTTAGTAGTAGATTTTATGTGGACTCTGGTATATTAGGTGGTTTATAGTAAACTCCTATTAGTAATTTATTATTGTTTTTAGCGCCATGTATCTCTACCCACAGTGACTCCACATGTTCATGTCCCTCACTTATATCTTCCCGGAGTGTGGGCTTTAGACAGGACTTTACATAAAGGCAGACCACTCCCCCTCTCCGGTTTTGACGATCCTTTCTAAACAGGCTGTAACCCTGTACATTAACTGCCCAGTCATAGTTATCATCCAGCCATGTCTCAGTTATTCCCACTATGTCATAGTCCTCCTCACACATCACTAATTCCAGTTCACCAGTTTTATTAGTCAGGCTTCTGGCATTAGTATACATACATTTGAGAGGTTTATGTATATTTTTTACTCTACACCTTTCCTTCGGAACTGTTCTAGTCCCTCCTTCCATTCCTCCCCCAGTCTCACTACCTTGCCCCCGGTCTCTATCTGCACTATCTTCCCATTCTATAACATAATTACCCTCCCCCCCAGTCCCTAGTTTAAACACTCCTCCAACCTTCTAGCCATCTTCTTCCCCAACACAGCTGCCCCTTCCCCATTGAGGTGCAGCCCGTCTCTACGATAGAGCCTGTAGCCGATAGAGAAGTCGGCCCAGTTCTCCAGGAACCCAAACCCCTCCTTCCTACACCAGTTCTTGAGCCACTTGTTAATTTCCCTAATCTCCCGCTGCCTCTCTTGTGTGGCCCGTGGTACAGGTAGTATTTCGGAAAATACTACCTTTGAGGTCCTTGCCCTCAGCTTTTGACCTAAATCCCTGAAATCATTTTTAAGGACTCTCCACCTACCCCTAACTTTGTCATTGGTTCCGATATGGACCATGACCGCTGGATCTTCTCCAGCCCCTCCCAGTAATCTGTCAACCCGATCCGCGATGTGTCGAACTCTAGCGCCAGGAAGACAGCACACTGTTCGGCGATCACGGTCTTTGTGACAGATTTCCCTATCTGTTCCCCTAATAATTGAGTCTCCCACTACCAGCACCTGTCTGGCCTGCCCTGCTCTCCTGGTCCCCTGCTTACCGGAGCTGGCATTCCCCTGACTGGCAGAGGAAGTGTCTGGCTGCGGCAGTGCCATCCCTGGACTGACATCCCCCTCATCTGCCAAACGTGCAAACTTGTTGGGGTGTGTCAGATCAGGGCTAGCCTCCCTGGCACTCTTCCCTCTACCCCGCTTTCTAACTGTTACCCAGCTAGCTACCTCACTTTCCTCAGCCTCCTCTCTGTCACCCTCCCCCTCATCTACCCCAAAGAGTGCTTGCTCGGTGAGAAGCAAACTCTTTTGCAAATTGTCAATGCCTCTCAGTGTTGCAACTTGCCCATTTAGAGACTCGATTAGTGATTCCAAACGGGTAATTTGCTCACATCTTGAACAAAGATATGCACCCTTGAACTCCTGTTCCAGGACTGCATACATCATGCAAGATGTGCACTGGACTGCGTTGTCAATTGTGCAACACATACTAAATGGGGATTACACCAGCAAAGTAAAAAATACAATATAATGTAGTACTAAGAAACTGGCTAATTACAGTCCCCCACTGAAGTCCCTGAATCTAAAGTCACTTAATCTTAAGTCACACACTTACGCAACCACACTTAATCAACCACCCGTCGCGGTCAAACTCGCGTTATATATCTCCTTATATAAATAAACATAGATGCAGCTCACTACACCAGCCTGGTTTGTTTCCCCTCTGGGTTCAAAGTCAATGAACTTTTATACACACCCACCAATTACAAGCAAACAGATCACAGGTGAAGATGGTTACATTTTAAAAGCCATTGAACCCTTTTCTGTCAATTTGTGTGCATGTTATCAGGCCAAATCACCAGGGTATGTAAACTTATCAGGGTCATTTGGGTAGTTTGTGTTGTGATTATAATGTAAAAAGAGTAAACACAGTTGTATGACAATAAATGGCTACAGCCAACCACTAACCATAAGAGAAAGAAAAGTGGTTGTGTTATCATTCATATTCTCTGAACAATGGTTAAGAAATCATAAATTCTGCAAGGGTATGTCAACTTATGAGCACAACTGTATCATAAGAATTTTGGATCAGTTCATGAGCACCACCTCCTGTTGCAGTTCTGTCATGGAGCTTCTGTTGGGTTGCATTTTCACCTTGGTAGTTAAGTTTTTCTTTTCTAAGTCATCAGTCCGTTGTAAGTAAAACTGAGTAGCAAGTTGTCTTGTCATGACTTTCAGGACAAAGAATGACACCAATAATTCAATTGTAAGGAAAATGATGAAAATTGTATGAACTGCAAACTCCAGGGGCAAAATCACTATTCGTTCATCTGTTAAAAGGAACAGGAGGAGCGGCATCTGTATGAGGAATGTCAAGAGCAGAAACCCGGACAACTCTGGAACCTGAGGGAGCAATTTTTACTATTAGTAAAATTAAAGGTACAGAGCCACATAGAAGCCGCTATGCTGTTAACATAGTGCACCTGCACTATTTGCGTGGAATGCTGTTCATATAAATATTAATTGTATGAACTATGTGGCAGCCCACGTTAATAGCATAGCAAGCTGGCTGTTACGATAATGGCATATATATATATATATATATATATATAACTGTGTGCTGTGTTTTTCCTCCTGCATCAGATAATAAAGCTTGGGACCTTCACAGTCAAGTCACATTATTATAACCACCAGCTAATATCTAGCATAACCGCTATGTGCAGCACGGACAGCAGCTAGAGGTCCTGGTAGGTTCTCACAGGTATCTGGAGCCATGATGACTGCAGTGCATCCCACATCTGCTGGAGGGTGCATGGGGGAGGATCCACAGAGTGAACACAATGATAGATGGTTCCACAGATGCTCAATTAGGTTAAAGTCTGGGGAACTAGGGGGCCATGGTAGTACTTGGAACTCTTGTTCATGCTCTTCAAACCAATGGCAGACATTTCTTACCGTATCACATGTCGCATTATTTTGCTAAAAAAAAAATCCCATCTGCCCCAGGAAAGAGAATCAGTATGTATGGGCATACGTGATCTGCAAGGATGCATTCATACCCAAATCAGTTGAGAGTGCCTTCCACATTGATGAGTGGGCCCAGAGAATGCCACAAAAACATTCCCCAGGCCATAACGCTGCGACTCCCAGCTTGTGTTCTGCCAGCAATGGTTGCAGGGTGTTTGTTATCTGTTTCTCAGCTGTCATTCTGTCCATCTATTCGATGAATGAAAAAAACATGACTCATCGGCGAAAGCAACCCTTTGCCAATCGGTGGAGGTTCAATTCTGATACTGTTGCATCACATCAATTACACTTTAACCACAGCAGCACAGAAATACTGCCACCCTTGGCCCAAAAGCCAATAATCCCCCATTTTTACCACTCTGATAAATCACCCCTTTTATCCATTACTGCAATGGGGCATATGTGTGCATATCATATACCTTATATACCCACCAAGCCAGCTCACCACACTCTACTTCCTTCATGAGCTACAAGCTGCTGATGTTGAAATTAGGAAGTGGTCATAATAATGTGACTCGACTGTGTATTTCTCTTCTAGTATCTGGGTCCAGGAGGTGGTTATATCTTTACATCAGCCATGTTAACACCTACAGTACTGAAATTAAAGGGTTATTCCACAGATTTTCTGTAAGTGCCTGCTAGGTGCAGGTCCACAAGGTCTTTGATTTGGTGGCCACCAGAGGGTGTATCCAGGCAGAAAAAAAATGGTGAGGTGTCCTTGCATGGCTCTATCTCTCTCCGTTCACTTCTATGGGAGTAATGAAAACAGCTGAACATATGGGACCCCCGATATTGGCCTGTCTATCATTTATCCTGAGGATATGATAAATGTTTGAGATAGTAATACCCATTTAAAGAGGTTGTCCAGGTTCAGGGCTGAACCCAGATATAAGCTCCCCTTCACTCCTTTACCACGTAGGAGTGGAGCATCAGAGCATTTCCTTGCACCAATGCTCCCCCTGCATTGCATCGCCCAGGGCAAGGTCTGTTTATTGTGAGCCGGTGACGTATTGGGCTTCACATCAGTATGCTAACCGGAGACTTCAGGACCGGACCTAGCAGGGAGCCCAGTGATGTCACTGGCACAAATGGGTGTATAGCGCTGTTCTGGGCAGATTTAGTTGTGGGTATCAGTTTTATATACACCACCCATTTGTGCCGGGGACGTCACCAGGCTCCATGCCAGGCAGAAGTCTCCGGTTCAGCCCTGAATCCAGACAACCCCTTTAAGTCACAGTGTCACCCATGCTTCCTAGAAATGCATAGTACTTGCTCTCGCCTTCCTCCAGGATTATATGCAGCACTATGGGATCTGGCAGTTAAAAAGCTGAGGCCTCTCTCCACGTAGCCTGCCTAATCTCCCAAAAAGTCAGTGAGACTTGTAAACAATTCAGTCCTTCTGGACTCCCAGAAGAGCAGTCAGGGTTAATTGTCTGTGCTATAGACTCCTCTTAGCCAATTCTGTATTATGTGGTATAGAGTCTATCTTCAGAACTCCCATAGAAATGAATTGAGCAGCTGTGTGCATGCCTGACCAGCCGTGCCATTCATTTCGGGAGCCTCAACAGGGTACGGGGCCCTTATTCCCGCGAGGGTCTCAAACAGTAGGGCCCCCACTGATCTCATAATTATCAATTAATAAATAGGGAATAACTTAATATAACCAGAATACCCCTTTAAGGTTTGTACTACCTATTTGCAATACAGTTCCACCTACTCAAAGAAATATGTACCAACGGCACCAAAAGATAGTTCAAAAGACACAAAAGTGATAAACTTGGCTCATAGCAATACCAATCACTTTCATACATGTGTCCTTCAAATGCACAAAATTTGGGATAGTGTGAAGATACTTCTGAAACACAAAAACTCCCAAATGTGTAGCAAGTCCTATTGTATGATAACGTGTTGTGGTCTTATCTCATGTGATGGAATAGCAAATCAATTCGTAATTTCATTTGTTTACTTGGTTACTACATATACAGACGTGGACAAAATTGTTGGTACCCTTTGGTCAATGAAAGAAAAAGTCACAATGGTCACAGAAATAACTTTAATCTGACAAAAGTAATAATAAATTAAAATTCTATAAATGTTAACCAATGAAAGTCAGACATTGTTTTTCAACCATGCTTCAACAGAATTATGTAAAAAAATAAACTCATGAAACAGGCATGGACAAAAATGATGGTACCCCTAGAAAACACAGAACATAATGTGACCAAAGGGACATGTTAATTCAAGGTGTGTCCACTAATTAGCATCACAGGTGTCTACAACCTTGTAATCAGCCATTGGGCCTATATATATGGCTCCAGGTAATCACTGTGTTGTTTGGTGATATGGTGTGTACCACACTCGACATGGACCAGAGGAAGCAAAGGAAAGAGCTGTCTCAAGAGATCAGAAAGAAAATTATAGACAAGCATGTTAAAGGTAAAGGCTATAAGACCATCTCCAAGCAACTAGATGTTCCTGTGAGTACAGTTGCACATATTATTCATAAGTTTAAGATCCATGGGACTGTAGCCAACCTCCCTGGACGTGGCCGCAGGAGGAAAATTGATGACAAATCTAAGAGACGGATAATCCGAATGGTAACAAAAGAGCCTAGAAAGACTTCTAAAGAGATTCAAGGTGAACTTCATGCTCAAGGAACATCAGTGTCAGATCGCACCATCCGTCGTTGTTTGAGCCAAAGTGGACTACATGGGAGACGACCAAGGAGGACACCATTGTTGAAAACGAATCATAAAAAAGCAAGACTGGAATATGCCAAACTACATGTTGACAAGCCACAAAGCTTCTGGGAGAATGTCCTGTGGACAGATGAGACAAAAATCGAAGTTTTTGCCAAGGCACATCAGCTGTATGTTCACAGACGAAAAAATGAAGCATATCAAGAAAAGAACACTGTCCCTACTGTGAAACATGGAGGAGGCTCTGTTATGTTCTGGGGCTGCTTTGCTGCGTCTGGCACAGGGTGTCTTGAATCTGTGCAGGGTACAATGAAATCTCAAGACTATCAAGGAATTCTAGAGAGAAATGTACTAGCCAGTGTCAGAAAGCTTGGTCTCAGTCGCAGGTCATGGGTCTTGCAACAGGACAATGACCCAAAACACACCGCTAAAAACACCCAAGAATGGCTAAGAGGAAAAAATTGGACTATTCTAAAGTGGCCTTCTATGAGCCCTGACCTCAATCCTATTGAGCATCTTTGGAAGGAGCTGAAACATGCAGTCTGGAAAAGGCACCCTTCAAACCGGACACAACTGGAGCAGTTTGCTCATGAGGAGTGGGCCAAAATACCTGCTGAGAGGTGCAGATGTCTCATTGACAGTTACAGGAAGCGTTTGATTGCAGTGATTGCCTCAAAAGGTTGCGCAACAAAATATTAAGTTAGGGGTACCATCATTTTTGTCCATGCCTGTTTCATGAGTTTATTTTTTTACATAATTCTGTTGAAGCATGGTTGAAAAACAATGTCTGACTTTCATTGGTTAACATTTATAGAATTTTAATTTATTATTACTTTTGTCAGATTAAAGTTATTTCTGTGACCATTGTGACTTTTTCTTTCATTGACCAAAGGGTACCAACAATTTTGTCCACGTCTGTATAACTACATATATACTGACTATTACCTATCTGCAGCTAATTTTATCAAGAACTACTTCACACGTTCTTTCACACATAGCTTACCTTCTCTTCTAAATTTCCAATATATCCCAGGTAGAGTCTCAGGCCCTCTATTAATGTGAGAATGGTGACTGCTGTTATTAAAAGGAACTGATAGTAACCAGGCAGCAAGTGATACTGGGAAAACAGAAAAAGAAAGAAACTCTTAAGTCTTCCATTTTCACACATGGGGGAAAATGTACTAAGCTTGTAGATGGAGTAAAACTTAGACTGTCTGGACCCAGACCAGATTTATCACAGGGGTTCAGGTTGGATGATAAATGTGATGTAGGGGTAGACACTTTTTTCTTACTCTATACCAAATATTGTTTGACTTAGTTTGAGACAGAATTTTAGACCAAAATTGTGATGCAATCTTGGTCTCAATGTCACATTGCCACACTCATTTCCATTAAGCCACCCTCTTCTTAGCCTACGTACAGATAATCTCTAAACCTAAATGCGCCATATTACACCACATTTTGGCCCAATTTACACAAGAACTTAGGTGCACCCAGTTTATGTGGACTATTGCCTCAAAAGGATTGGACAAAAAAAAAAAACCGGTAAAGTCCAAAGTCATTGTGAGTATATCATATGGCCACAAGGGCTATGACCTAGCATAGAAGACCAGACTAAGGATTTCTAGACTGTATAATATGACATAGAAGACCAGACTAAAGATTTATAGACTGTATGATATGACATGGAAGACCAGACTAAGGATTTCTAGACTGTATGATATGACATAGAAGACCAGACTAAGGATTTCTAGACTGTATGATATGACATAGAAGACCAGACTAAGGATTTCTAGACTGTATGATATGATATAGAAGACCAGACTAAGGATTTCTAGACTGTATGATATGACATAGAAGACCAGACCACAAATTTCTAGACTGTATGATATGACACAGAAGACTGAGCTAAGGATTTCTAAACTGTATGATATGGCATAGAAAAGTGGTCCCCAACCTTTTGCACCAAGGACCAGTTTCATGCAAGACAATTTTCCCAGGGACTGGGTGGGGGGGGAAGGGGCCTGGGGTTCTGGGGCTGGGCTTAGGGGGAAGGCGGAGCTTAGGGGGTGCTAGTTGGCACTGACTGATTCATGCTCATAACAAAACACAAGGTGCATATTAAAATATATAACGACTATATAAACTGATTCGGATCTCTGCTGCACTGGTCTATGTTGCACTGTACTGTTTTTTTCGCTCTATAAGGTTTTAGAGTAGAACAATAAGAAAAAATATTTTTCATAACACCTCCGATCAGGCCAGCAATCAGACCCCTAAAATAAAAAAATATATAAAATGTTAATTAGACCTCAGATCAGACCCCCAATGCCTCAGATCAACCCCCAACCTTTAGCCATCTATCAGCCCCCATGTCAGCCATCAGCCCCTTATGTGAGCCATAAGCCCCTTATGTGAGCCATCAGCCCCCCATGTCAGCTATCAGCCCCTTATGTGATCCATCAGCCCCCAGCCCCCCATGTCAGCCATCAGCCCCTTATGTCAGCTATCAGCCCCTTATGTCAGCTATCAGCCCCTTATGTCAGCTATCAGCCCCTTATGTCAGCCATTAGCCCCTTATGTCAGCCATAAGCCCCTTATGTGAGCCATCAGCCCCCAACCCTCCATGTCAGCCATATGTGAGCCATCAGCCCTTATGTCAGCCCCCAGGGCAAAAAAAAACAACAACAAAAAACAAACACTTACCTCTCCTGCTCCTGGTCACTATCACGATCCTCTTCATCCTGTTGTCGGCTGTGTATCGCGGCACACAGTGTGAGGTCACAGAGCGACCTCACGCTGTGCGCAGCCCTGCACAGCCGATAGCCGAGCCGAGGACCAGAAAGCTGTGAGTACAGATCCTTCACCGCTTCCCGGTCCTCCTGTACTAATGAAGCGCTTCCATAATGGAAGCTCTTCATTAGTACCGCGTTAAAGACTGCCCTGATAGCCGCAGCCTGGCAGTTGGGGACCGCTGGCATAGAAGACCAGACTAAGGATTTCTAGACTATATGATATGACATAGAGGACCAGACAACGAATTTCTAGACTGCATGATATGACATAGAAGACCAGACTAAGGATTTCTAGACTGTATGATATGAAATAGAAGACTAGACTGTATGATATGACATAGAAGACCAGACTAAGGATTTCTAGACTGTATGATATGACATAGAAGACCAGACTAAGGATTTCTGTACTGTATGATATGACATAGAAGACCAGACTAAGGATTTCTATACTGTATAATATGACATAGAAGACCAGACTAAGGATTTCTGTACTGTATAATATGACATATATATATATATATATATATATATATATGTGTGTCAAGAGAATGCCAAGAGTGTGCAAAGCAGTAATTAAAGCAAAAGGTGGCTACTTTGAAGAACCTAGAATATGACATATTTTCAGTTGTTTCACACTTTTTTGTTATGTATATAATTCCACATGTGTTAATTCATAGTTTTGATGCCTTCAGTGTGAATCTACAATTTTCATAGTCATGAAAATAAAGAAAACTCTTTGAATGAGAAGGTGTGTCCAAACTTTTGGTTTGTACTGATATATATATATATATATATATATATATATACACAGTCAGGTCCATAAATTTTGGGACATCGACACAATTCTAATATTTTTGGCTCTATACACCACGGCAATGGATTTGAAATGAAACGAACAAGATGTGCTTTAACTGCAGACTGTCAGCTTTAATATGAGGGTATTTACATCCAAATCAGGTGAACAGTGTAGGAATTACAACAGTTTGCATATGTGCCTCCCACTTTTTAAGGAACCAAAAGTAATGGGACATAATACTAATCATAAATCAAACTTTCACTTTTAAATACTTGGTTGCAAATCCTTTGCAGTCAATTGCAGCCTGAAGTCTGGAATGCATAGATATCACCAGACGCTGGGTTTCATCCCTGGTGATGCTCTGCCAGGCCTCTACTACAACTGTCTTCAGTTCCTGCTTGTTCTTGGGGCATTTTCCCTTCAGTTTTGTCTTCAGCAAGTGAAATGCATGCTCAATGGAATTCAGGTCAGGTGATTGACTTGGCCATTGCATAACATTCCACTTCTTTCCCTTAAAAAACTCTTTGGTTGCTGTTGCAGTATGCTTTGGGTCATTGTCCATCTGCACTGTGAAGCGCCGTCCAATGAGTTCTGAAGCATTTGGCTGAATATTAGCAGATAATATTGCCCGACACACTTCAGAATTCATCCTGCTGCTTTTGTCAGCAGTCACATCATTAATAAATACAAGAGAACCAGTTCTATTGGCAGCCAAACATGCCCACACCATGCTACACCGATGAGGTGGTATGCTTAAGATCATGAGCAGTTCCTTTCCTTCTCCATACTCTTCTCTTCCCATCACTCTGGTACAAGTTGATCTTGGTCTCATCTGTCCATAGGATGTTGTTCCAGAACTGTGAAAGCTTTTTTAGATGTAGTTTGGCAAACTCTAATCTGGCCTTCCTGTTTTTGAGGCTCACCAATGGTTTACATCTTGTGGTGAATCCTCTGTATTCACTCTGGTAAAGTCTTCTCTTGATTGTTAACTTTGACACACATACACCTACCTCCTGGAGAGTGTTCTTGATCTGGCCAACTGTTGTGAAGGGTGTTTTCTTCACCAGGGAAAGAATTCTTTGGTCATCCACCGCAGTTGTTTTCCGTGGTCTTCCGGGTCTTTTGGTGTTGCTGAGCTCACCGATGCATTCCTTCTTTTTAAGAATGCTCCAAACAGTTGTTTTGGCCACGCCTAATGTTTTTGCTATCTCTCTGATGGGTTTGTTTTGTTTTTTTCAGCCTAATGATGGCGTACTTCACTGATAGTGACAGCTCTTTGGATCTCATCTTGAGAGTTGACAGCAACAGATTCCAAATGCAAATAGCACACTTGAAATGAACTCTGGACCTTGGATCTGCTGATTGTAATTGGGATAATGAGGGAATAACACACACCTGGGCATGGAACAGCTGAGAAGCTAATGGTCCCATTACTTTTGGTTCCTTAACAATTGGGAGGCATATATGCAAACTGTTGTAATTCCTACACCGTTCACCTGATTTGGATGTAAACAGGGCTGGCCTTAGGTGTTCAGGCGCCCTGTGCGAGCTAACCTTGTGGCGCCCCCCCCCCCCAAAAGAGAAAAAAAAACATTGCTTGTTGCTGGCATCATGGCATAGGCTGGCTGGCTATCCAACCAAGTAGTTACCAGCCCGCACACCCCAAAGGCCGGTGTAACGTTATACCTACCTACTTCGTGAGATTTCCCTACCCTCGTCACTTCCGGTTGCACCGGACATGACGTAAGGAGGTGTGCAGCGCCGCACAGGCGCACAACGACAGGTTAGGGAAATTCACAGCAGAGTGCGCATGCGCCAGGAGTTTTGCTGGCGGTTAGGGTAGGGAAAAATTATGGGCCAGTGCGCAGGCGCAGCTGATCGGATGGATGTTCTCAGCTGAACACCGGCCGACACTGCGCATGCACCGGGAGCCTCACCAGCGGTTAGGGAAGGGAAAAATTACGTACGGGCCAGTGCTTTTTCCCTACCCTAACCGCTGGTGAGGCTCCCAGCACATGCGCAGTGTCGGACGGTGTCCAGCTGAGAACATCCATCCGATCACCGCGCCTGCGCACTGGCCCATAATTTTTCCCTACCCTAACCGCCGGCGAGGCTCCTAGCGCATGCGCACTCTGCTGTGAAATTTCCCTAACCCGTCGTTGTGCGCCTGCGTGGTGCTGATTACCTCCTCACGTCATGTCCGGTGCGACCGGAAGTGACGAGAGTAGGGAAATCTCACGAGGTAGGGAAGTATAACGTTACAACGGCCCTGGTGTGCCATCATTAATTTTCCCTCCATGGGCACAACAATGTTAGCACCTGTGCCTATAACATAGTTCAGAAGGTGCTAGAAAACACAATGGGAAGATTTATCATTCCCCCTGCACCAGAATTGTGGCACTAAGAATCCACACATTTTTGCACAAGCTTTGTTTTGCTAAAACAATTGTGACTTTTTGCTCAGTTTTGCAGGGTAAATTGGGCAGGGTATGGATCAGATTTCTAGTGCATGCATGTAAATTACTATAAGGTAACTTTCCTTATTGTCCGGTTTGACAGTCTCCAGGGCAGTCCTTCAGTCTCTCTGGGCTGGGGCGGGCTGTAGTCGGCAGACATTGACACAGTGAGTGACACAGGAACAAGCGGGATGCGAGCGGAGCGCCTGCTGCTCCAGTCCTACACACTGGCCAATCAGCAGCAGGATCTTTGCGCTGCGAAAAGCTGATTGGCCAGTGTGAACTGTCTGTGAAATGGTGCAGACGTGCCAGACGCACGGCACGGAGGATCATAAGGTGACAGGTCAGACACAGGGGAGGAGGAATCAGGTCAGACAGGGGAGGGGGCGGGGGCCCGCCACGGGCAGAACACAAGTGCCGCCTCGCCTGCCGTATATTACACTGCGAGCTGTCGGCTGCTCAGCGCCCCTGTTGCTATGGCGCCCTGTGCGGCCGCACAGCCCGCACACCCCAAAGGCCGGCCCTGGATGTAAATACCCTCAAATTAAAACTGACAGTCTGCAGTTAAAGCACATCTTGTTTGTTTCATTTCAAATCCATTGTGGTGGTGTATAGAGCCCAAAAATTTACAATTGTGTCGATGTCCCAATATTTATGGACCTGACTGTGCATATATATATATATATATATATATATATATATATAATGGAAAGAAATTCCGCGGCACTTCCAAGGTGTAAAATAAAGACTTTTTTTATTTACCAGACAGCAACGTTTCGATCCTTCTCTCTGGGATCTTTCTCAAGCAGTATATATATATATATATGACCAGACTAAAGGCCGCTTTACACAGGCTGACAATTGGAGCATTTATCAATAAGGAGCATTCCAAGAAAGGCTCGTTCTCAATAATTACCCTTTGTAAAGGTGCTGGTGATCTCCCAATGAAAAAGCAAATACTCAGATATGTTTTGCGCTTCGATACTGCTGGTTGCACGGTAATAGTAGTGTTTTCATCTTCCTTTAGGTTATATGTAAAACAACTTGTTCACTAAAGGTTGATAGATTCTTCTACCATTTGTCAGAATAAATACTGAATCTCATGTGTCTTCTCACCTTCAGCTCCAGCATGATGACCTCCGATATAAACCACATAGGAAAGAAAAAGACATTAAAATACAAGGTCATCTGTAGAGGAAGGCTTGACACCACTTCATGTCCTGCAGAAACACAAGAAATGCCAGCACATTTATTGGAACATTTTGTAATAGAACTATTTTATTATTACTTGAGTTATGTAGAAGTGTAACATAGATATTTCACCTAATAGACTGAGACAAGTTCCTTCCACCAGTCTAAAAAATTGCGTAACCTGCTTCAGAATGATTTCAGTCACTATTAGTTAAAGATATCATTTTATGGTTTACCTCATGTTATAGTTCTTTCCTCTTAAATGTCCTCCCTGTAATGTCCTCTGACATCATCTAATACTGACCTGAACATGCTGGGAGCTGTAGTTCTCCCCTCTTATACCTCATCCCTGTAATGTCCTCTTATATCACATAATAGCCTGAACATGCTGGGAGTTCTAGTCCTCTCCTCTTATACCCCTTCCCTGTAATGGCCTTTGATATCACATTATATCAGCCTGAACATACTGGGAGTTGCAGTTCTCTCCTCTTATACCCCCTCCCTTGCTCTGATATCCCATAATATCAGCCTGGACATGCTGGGAGTTGTAGTCCTCTCCATTTATACCTCCCCCTGTATCGTCCTCTGAAGCTGGTATATAGATTATGGTTTCCAATCTGTGTGTTGTATCGTCACCCACTGTCGCAGGTATGGTGTCTGCCTTTTGGGGGTTATGAAAGTGGTCACCCTACACAGGGCTCAACTTGTGTCATCTGCTCTCAGTCCCACATGGTGCTCTGACCCCTTCAAACCTCACATTAGCTGGCGTCCTCAGACACCTAATTGTTAACATATGCCAAAACATCCAAGGTGGCCTCTTCAGGCTCTCACTCTAGGCCAATCTGTCCCTCTCTGTGGCTGACCACATCTCCAGGAGCTGCAGCGTGGACTCCAAGTACAGTATGTTCTGCTGCCAGGGCACCACCACTTGCCCATAGTAGGACAATTACAGCAGCTTACAATTGGCACACTGCTAACTAATCTGGCAGGAGACATAGAGTGTTTGTTCACATGATGGATTTTAAAAATCCCCCTACAAAATTCAGCACAGAACCTATGCATGTTTTTGCCGTGCATTTGTTGTACATTCTTCATGTGTTTTTTTAATGTTTTTGATGCGGTTCCCCCCATATTGTTTACACATTGGAGGTTAAATGATATCAGCACATAGGACAGTCAGCAGAAAGGTGTCATCTCTATCTTCTCAAGACCTGCAGCTGTCATCTGATCCAGTGGACATGTGCCAGCTACTCCTCTACTCCAAGAGTCATGTGTATGAAGAAATGTTTCAGATTACATATCTATAACTCTATGTCTATGATATAACTCTTGACACCATCCAGATATTGATATGTGATTAGAATTTTTATTATTATTATTATTTTATTATTAATAATAATAATAATATTTTTTTATTATTATTATTATATTAGAATAGATTTTTTTAAAAATTAGAATTAGAAAAAATAAGTAATTAGAAAGTGATATAAAAAGATTAGACTTCTCTGGGGATAACTGTATGTGCAGCAGTCAACGTCCAGAAGTCGTACATATACAATAGGCAAAGGGTCCCATTTATCAAAACTGTCCAACAGTGAAACTGTCTTAGTTGCCTATAGTAACCAATCAGAGCTCAGCTTTCATTTCCTAAAGAGCTCTTGAAAAATGAAAGCTGCTCTCTGATTTGGGAAATGTTTTTTTACAGTACAAATTAATTTATGAAGTTGTTATGCGAAGTCTCGCGAGACTTCGCGGAGCAATAATTTCAGCTCATCGGAGCCAATACATTTTAATACTGTATGGAGCTCCTGCTCCGTACAGTATTAGAACAAAGTTTTATGCGAATTATCCGAAGATGATTCGCTCATCCCTACTTCTAGCAGGAATAATAAAGAAATGGTACAACATAGAGCCATAAGACTAGATGTTCCAGAATAGGTAATACATGGGAAATGCATGAAGCTATTAAAACAGACATGTCAGGAGCGATGAAAGGTCCTCTTTTAGTGTGTGTAAGGCCTCTTTCACACTGGCGTGTGCGCCCCGTTGCCGTATTGCGAAACCGCATTTGCGGATCCGCAATACACGGGTGCTGCTCCGTGGGCATTCCGCATCACGGATGCAGACCCATTCACTTGAATGGGTCCGCAAATCCGGAGATGCGGAATGGTGCAGAACGGAACCCTACAGAAGCACTACGGAGTGCTTCCGTGGGGTTTCGCCCCGTACTTCCGTTCCGCAAAAAGATAGGACATGTTTTGCAGCCCGCATTTGGCAATTGAGAGCACACGCCGGTGTAAAAGAGGCCAAAAAGGGCAGTGTCAGCTGTGTGTTTCCATGGGTCCACCAGAGAAATTATTATGATTGAACTTCCTTTATCTATACAGAACATATGTATGTCCACTATTTTTTGTATCCATTGGCATAAACATAGCCATAGCAGCCATAGCACTTGCTATGGGGCCCAGAGGTTGAGGGGCAAAAGCAGGTGCAAAAATATTATATCCTTTTCTTGGGAATAAAAAATATGGTAGCTTTTTGCTATAGTGTGAGTTTTCTTACATACGGTACTGTTATAAATATCTAGAATTTTTGCTACTTATGCAGCACTTTTAATTTTCTTACACTCTCATTTTGCCATAGGGCCTATGAATTATAGTTATGCCCCTTAATATCATAACCTTTGTTGATGTGAAACTCGAAAAATTAGAATATTGTGCAAAAGTCCATTTATTTCAGTAATGCAAATTAAAAGGAATGGCATTAATGCAGCTTAAAATTAGAATATTGTGAAAAGGTTCAATATTGTAGGCTCAAAGTGTCACATTGTAGTCAGCTAATTAATTCATACCCCCTGAGCAAAGAGTACCTCAAAATGGTGACTTTGGGGTTTCATAAGTTGTAAGCCATAATCATCCAAATTATAACAAATAAAGCTTAAAATATCTCACTTTGCATGTAATGAGTCTATCTCATATGTTAGTTTCACCTTTTAAGTACACGATATTCAAATTTTTCAAGTTTCACCTGTATATACACTGAACAAAAATATAAACGCAACCCTTTCGGTTTTGCTCCCATTTTGCATGAGCTGAACTCAAAGATCTGAAACATTTTCTGCATACACTAAAGACCCATTACTCTCAAATATTGTTCACAAATCTGTCTAAGGCCTCATGCGCACGGCCGTGTTCCGCGGCTGAGAGCGGACCGTGGAAACCCGGACGGGATTCCTGCTGACAGCATGAGCGCAACGCGTCATTGGTTGCTATGACGCCGTGCGCTTCATGCAGCCGCTGCTGTACAGTAATACACTATACTAGTGTATTACTGTACAGCAGCGCTGCATGAAGCGCACGGCGTCATAGCAACCAATGACGCCGTGCGCTCATGCTGTCAGCAGGAATCCCAGCCGGGTTTCCACGGTCTGCTCTCGGCCGCGGAACACGGCCGTGTGCATGAGGCCTAAATCTGTGTTAACGAGCTCTTCTCCTTTGCAAAGATAATACATACCACCTCGCAGGTGTGGCATATCAAGGTGCTGATTAGACAGCATGAATATTGCACAGGTGTGACTTAGACTGCCCACAATAAAAGGCCACTCTGTAATGTGCCCAGTTTTTCCTTACTGGGGGGGTCAGAAAACCAGTCAGTATCTGGTGCGGCCACCATTTGCCTCACGCAGTGCAGCACATCTCCGTCGCATAGAGTTGTTGATTGCTTGTAATACGTTACTGTATATATGGTGTATGTAAGGTGATATATCTAAATCTCTACATGTGCATTTCCCTGTGATATGTATGCACTGCATCTGTAAATGTCTGCATCCATATCTGGTATTCATAACCACCAAAAACGCTTGACGATAACTGTTTCCTGTGGAACTGACTGAGAAATGTATTTGGACGAGACAGCAAAGGGATCAAATTTATTTTTAAAAAGACACCAGCGGCCTGGCAGATGCAGGGGACTAAAAATGTTCCATGTTGCCCAGCTACATAAATGGCCATCGGAAATCCCAAGAAACCCTGAGGTGGCTAAAGGGAGAGTCAGCTACTTCTCCTGGCAGTATGATGACTGCATCCCAGAAAAGGAAACCTGAAGAAGGCACTTACTGTGTTCAGCAGATCTGAGACGGGGTTGGCAAGGAGCCTAATGAAAGATGGTCTAGACAGGAATACCAGAAAGAGGCCATGTGGGGCATGTAGAAACCGATTGTCTGCATCAGGAAACTCACATGAAGAGTCCTAGTCGAAAGGGTTTTTACTTGCTAGGTAGCTGAAGAAGTGACTGAACAGGAGACTGAATCATTGGACTCCTATTCTACAGTGATGTTAGACAGCCTATACCAACAGCTTGTGCCACATGGGTCTGGACCATATTTCCTGCTAAAAAGAAGGGGTATGAGAAGCCATGGACAAAGCCTCCAGACATATCTGCTGTTTGGTCGAAGTGCGTCAAGCAGGAAGGACCTTTAAATTATTGCCTATGTGCCCATATCAGTGCTACCAAGGTGCCACAGGTAAGGTATTGTCCGCTCCATGTCTGCCCTGCACATTTGCATGTTGGCTGGGAAGGTGTATCCATAGGATCCCATTCACCTGAGAGAAGCTAAAAAAATAGTTTTAAGCTGATTGATGATGCTGGTATACCCTTTTTTACTGTATAGAAAAGCACAGTTATATGCACTTTTCTATGAAGAGGCATCCTGCAAAAAAGACGTATACTGTACAGTGCGACGTACATTTTTTAACATGGAAGCCTATAGATGACGTGTGCCAATGTATACCTTTAAAGTAGCATACTTCAGAGCCTTCCATCCAAGGTATACATCAGGAAAATGTTGCTGCCATATACAGTACCTCAAATGGAATGCTCGAGCAAAGTAAGCCACTTCACTCTTTAACTTTTTTCACTCTAACTTTTCACACGACCGTATGTATTTTGTGATCAGTAAACCGTGGACAAGAATAGGACATTTTCTATTATTTGCAGGCCAGCCACTCTTATATCGATGACGTCCATGTGCTGCCCAAATTTATTCGTCCCCTAGAAATGAATGGGTCCACATCAAACCTCAAGGAATACAGATCAAAAATACAATGGTGTGCATGAGGCCTTGTGCATTAAAAAATAAAAATATTTATTTTAGGATGAATAAAAGTAAGTTACTATTACAGTGTTTTCAGTGATGAATATGCTTACATTTATTTTACTGGAGTCTGTCAATGTAAAATATACAGTATTTAGTGTCAGGATTACCATAGGAGTAAATAGTGATAAATTAGAGGGGTTGTCCTACTTGTACAAGTCGCGGTATATTGCTAGGATATACCAGAACTTGCTGATCAGTGGGGGTAGAACTGCTTGGACCGTGAATAGTCACTAGGATTAATTCTATATTCTATATTCACTTGAATGTGGTCATGTTACAATTCCCTGTAATATCTGGTTGACAATAGCAAAGAGCAAACAAATGAGTGGCCATGGTGGTCAGCAATATGTCATAACTCGTTAGACTAAAAAAAAGTAGCAAAGATACATGATAAAGTATACATATAGAGAGAGAGAGCAGTGTGGCAGTCAGAGTAATAGTAATAATAAGTTACTATTAAGGATTGAAGTAACACAGTATAAAATTACTGGTACAAGGCACATACATATGCCACGTTCCAACCCCTACCCAAAAGAGAGATCCTTCTCCATCCCATCCTGAATTCCTGACATAAATGCAGTATATCTAGCCAAATCTCCTTTATATTAACTCTGTGGTTCTCTTAACACTGTCTGTCTCCTGCTTCCCCCACGAGATGGAACTGAGAGAGAAGCTGATGTGGACAAGGCAGCAGAGGGATTAAGTATGGAAAAAAAAGCCAGGAGCAGGGGGCAATACCACTGTTCTATGTTGACCATCCCACACAACTGGAAGAGACCAGAGGATGACAAGGCTACCAGAGCTACAAGAGATGTCAAGTTAAAGAGATTGGGAATTTGAGGATTGCGGCCATCCTAGTCTTCAGGAAACCTTTAGGTGGCTGAGGGACTGTAAACTGCATTTCCTGGCAGTGCTAAAGTTGAATCACATTGAACCCCAAGAGAACAAGTCTGAAGAAACGACCAACTGCATCCACAGGATCTGCAACCAGAGAATAGCTTACCAGGAGTCCCAGTGGCAGACAGTGGTGCACCCTGGACGATATTACCAGCAGCATGGGCAGCTTGAAACAGGGAAACCCTCTAGAAGCTCGTCAGAAGAACATGGGTTAATGGGGGTTATTACCTGCTTCTCTTTGGAGAAGTAACTGAAGAAGCAAGGCACAGCAGACTGAATCACTGTAAACCTGTGCATCCTTGGTTGCAGGCAGTCTAGCCTATACCGAACATTGCTTGTTGCAGAGGCCTCGATTATATTTTTTTTACTATGGAGGAGGGGCACTAGAAGAAGCCTGGCCCTAAGCTGCCCACAGTATGTTAGAAAACAATGCCTCATAACCTTTTGCTAATTGGTGGCTGGCATTCAGCCCCCTCAACGGTACCTGTTTCCTGCATCTCCTGTAATGTGAACCTTAGAGAGGATCTGATGTGGATGAGGCAAGATATGGATCAAGCTTTTGAAAAAGGCATTGAAGACCTGGAAGAAGCAGGGAACAATTCAACTGTTCTATGTTTACTACCCCCAAGAACTGGAAGAGACCAGAGGACACTAAGGCTTCTGTCTGCTATAACATTGGTGGACAGCACTACAGGAGTCATATGCAGAAGATTAAAGACATTGCTAATTTGAGGACTGGAGCCATCTGTACTCCAGAAAAGCCAAAGGGGGCTAAAAGGTGCCAACTATTTCTCCGGCACTAATAATAATCTGCTGCACCCATCAGACACATTATGTAGAAGAGCCCAAATTAAAGGGTTTTTCACCTGCTGGGTAGGAGAAGACGCAGCTGAGAAGGCAAGGAGCAGGTCATTGAATCACTGGAATCCTGTACTACCATGGTGACATGTCTGTGAAGGTTCTCATTTATCCAGGTCATGGTATATCTGTAAAGAATAAATCAAGGCAACTGGACGTACTGTAGATTTCTTGAAAACGTTTCACTCGTTCTTCCAACGAGCTTTCTCAATTCTGAGTGACTGTACAAGAATTCTCTCTGAATAAATATGTAACTGAATCAACGTCTGGTAATTATACCCAGCATGGGGTCAGAGGTCATTATACCCAGCATGGGGTCAAAGGTGTTGATTCCATTATCCTAATGGAAAACCAACACACACAGACCAGTACCTGCTTTTTTATTCCCACCATCCTCTAGACCACAAACTGGGAGTCATCCAGACTCTACACCAGCGGGCAGAGAAAATCCCCACCAGCACAGAGGCCAAGGCGAAGGAATTCAAACACCTCAGAGGGGCACTTAAAACTTATGGGTATCCAGTTTGAGCCTTTGTCAAAACAGAAGGAAAGAAAAGAAAGAGCACCAAGACTACCAGTGAGGGCGAGAAGCATGACAGATGCAAGAATATGGTTATCCCATATGTAGCTGGGGTGTCTGAGAAACTCAAAAGGATTTTTAATAAACATCACATCCCTGTCTGCTTTAAACCCAGCAACACACTGAGGCAACAACTGGTTCACCCCAAAGACCCAACGCCTAAACACAAGATGGACAACATTGTGTACGCAGTCCAGTGCAATGAGGAATGCTCAGAACTGTATATCGACGAAACAAAACAACAACTACATCAGCATATGGCTCAGCATAGAAGAGCCAAAACCACTGGTCAAGATTCAGCCGTATACTTACATCTAAAAGGAACAGGTCACACCTTTGAAGACAGTCAAGTACGTGTTTTAGATAAGGAGGCCAATTGGTACAAACGAGGTGTGAAGGAGGCCATCTACGTAAAAATGGAGAAGCCAAGCTTAAATAGAGGCGGGGGGGGGGGGGGTTAGACATCTATTGTCTGCCACATGCAATGCTGTCTTGACACCTTTTTATGGGAAGTCTTTATCACCTACTGACTCCAATTAGGATAATGGAATCAACACCTTTGACCCCATGCTGGGTATAATGACCTCTGACCACCTACTATGGTGACAGACAGCCTATACTGAGCAACTTGTGTTAACAGGCCCTGGACCATAATTCCAGATGAAGAGGATGGGTAAGAGGAGCCAATAAAGTAGAGCAAGCAGGAGTGACCTCCAAATGTCTGCCTACACACCCCTGGACAAAAAGCAGGGGACATAGCACTAAAATCTGTGTGGGAAGCAGTGTCACCAAGACTTCAAAAACAGGTAAGGCATTGTTCACCCTTGTCTGCATAGTATGTCTGGTGTGTGGACCAGGAAAGCTAATGACTCATACATCAGTTGTATTAATAGGCCCCATTCACCTGACAGAAGTGTCCTTCTGGCCTTAGTCTAGCCAATATATGTCTGTATACCTTTTTTTTACTGTGTAGAAAAACACAGATGACTGCACTTTTCTATGAAGAAGCATCCGTGCTGTGCGGTATACATTTTTAAATGAGGATGCCTATGGTGTATTTTATGCCAAAATGAATAACAGTGAGTTACTATTACAATGCTTTCAGTGGTGACTAAGCTTCCATGTATTATACTGTAGTCCCTTTATGTACACATGTGTTGTATTGTGTTTAAATTGCTGTAATAATAAATAGTGATAAATTAAAATTAAAATAGTGATAAATTAAATTATTTTATGATTGAAACATACTGTATAATATTAGCATTAACAGTAATAATAATTTAAAACCAATGTAAACTTAATGTAAGGCTACATTCACACTAACGTAAGTGCCTGTGTTGCAGACCACAAACCGCGGATACCCAAACTCAGGCACCGGCCATCTGTGCCCCACGTTGTGGACCCATTAACTTGAATAGATCCGCGATCTGCAAGATTCGGCGAAAGATAGACTATGTCCTATCTTTTGTTGTGCAGAGGCACTGACCTGGAAGCCCACAGAAGGGCTTCCATGTGTTTCCATTGGCTCCCAGGCCCGTGCCTCTGTAATGCAAAATATAAGATATATTCTATCTTTCACTGTATCTTGAGGATCACAGATCCATTGAAGTCAGTGTGTCCATAGCAAGATACAGATTGCACATGAGTGGTGTCCATGTTTTACAGTCCGCAACATGGACACAGAGGCAATACCGTCATGTAAATGCCACCTAAAAGTAATTTTTCTAGAACAGGGTTGCACATCCAGCAGCCTCAAAAACTGTTCTGTGTGGCCCCCAGCAGCATGTATCTCTGCTCCCATCGGGCCTGTATATAAAATAAGACACAGTAATGTTGTGTCCATAGTGATGTTATGGCACCATTTTTAAATTACATTTTTGAGCACATCAACCACTTTGTGGCCTTATTAAGAGGGGTCTCTACACTAACACTTTATAGAGCAGGAGATAACCTTCTTATATACTCACTGTTCCAGTACAGTGTCTAAGAATGTGATCTCTAGGATCTCATCTATAAGAGGGATACAGTATTGCTGTTACATATAAAGTCTTAGTGTAGGGACCCATCTGAATGAGGTCACCATGAGGGGGCAGATGGGCTCGCACAATTTGATCAAAATGTGCGCTAAGAACCTCACATTTACAACTAGTAACATATGAAGATGCAGTAGAAGAATTTTCCACGTCAGAAGTGTAAACTTACTTGGCAGAACTGGGTCTATTTTCTAAATGACTTCTCTAAAATTAATTCTGGGTGCATCATTCCAATCTAATATACCCAACGTTTTTCAATTTGGCCTAATTTGTAACCGAGCCAGAAATATTTGTCATATATCCACTGGGTGGGTGGCAAAAATTAGATTGGTAGGGGTCCAACATTTGGCTGGTTCTGTAATTCCCATATACAGTTGTCTGTATGGAGCATTTATTAAAAAAAAAGCTCCTTATTACCATTTTGTGGATGCAGGTATAGTCTCATAGCAGTTGTGGGGGTCCCAGCAGATGAACATAATTAAACCAGAAGATAAGTGATAAATGTTTCTAACTGGGATGCCCCATTAACAATGCCAAACTCTTTATAGTTGGCCCTATGATTCTATTGTTTGGAGGAACAGAAAGGGCACTCTGTAAAACAGTGCATTAGCAGCGAGCCCAGGAGAAGCCGGGGCGGAGGATGGAAGTGGTAGTAGCTCTGGCTCTCACAGTGGCTTTCCTCAATGAAAAGTACAGATTTCCCTGCAAAAAATGAGCCCCCACACAGCCCAGTAGATGTAAAAATAAAAAAACGAGGGGGTCAGAATATGGCGATGAAAAGAAAAAAATTATTTTTTCCAAAGTTTTAAGTATTAAAACACAAGACAATACAAGTGGTATAACTATAATTATACTGACCCAGAGAATGGAGAGTATGGGTCAGTTTTACCACATAGGGTATGCCGTAAAAACAAAACCCATAAAACAGTGGCAGAATTGTATGTTTTTTCCAGCTCTCCCCCATTTGGAATTTTTTTCCAGCTTCCCACTACATTGCATGCGTCAGTAAATAGTACCATTAGAAAGTACAAAAAGTGCAACAAAAAAAAGATCCTATATGACTATGTGAATGGAAAAATAAAAACGTTATGGCTCCGGGAAGGCCGGAGTAAATAACGGAAACACAAAACCGGAAAATCGACATGTCCTCAAAGGTTTAAGGGTTTCTGCTAGTTAAAACCATAAAGTGTCACATATCCTTTTTATTCAATTTTCTATGCATAACTATGGGGACTGCCATTTTGCCTGAGCTGTTATTAACAACATTTAGAGATATGCTTTACAGCAGCTACCATGGGCCATAGACATAATGAACAGGCGGGGACTCATTGGGGTTATTTAATATAGTTTTTTGAGCCTATTTTAGAAAATGTTTTCCTATTTTAGACTATTTTTTTAGACACATTTACTAATGAAAGTTCACCTGTTTTGGAGGCATTTGTTCTTCGTTTCACAATTTTCAGTTTTAGATTCATTCTCTTTTTTCAGACTATTTATGTAGGTGCGCCTTTTTTATGTATGAATTAGACACAAAAACATTCAAATTTTTACTTCACTCCAGGGGTGGTCTACTTTTTTTAGTCAGCTTTGTGTGGGGCCGTGTGACAATCTTCTAGTAAACACACTCCTTTTCACAAACATAAATATGTGTATAAACATGGCTACAACTAGTTTTCATATCTAATATGCAATTTTTTTAAATCTAATATGAATTTTTTAAATCTAATATGTGACTTTATATCTCATATGTAACTCTGCATTTTACCACCGAATTCATGAGCCAACCAACGAATAGTCTAATTGTACACGGTCCACGTGAGCCCTGACGAATACAAAGACTCCTCGCCTAATTTATCACCTGCTATGCGACTCTTTATAACTACTAAAATGCAGACAGATTAATTCACTATGCCGGTCTAATCGCACTATAAAAAATTGAGGTGCATAATAAATGACCCCCATTGACTTCTATGGGAGAGTTTTCTAGGCATGCTCTGTGACCTGTGCAGAGGTCAGTAAGGAGTAGATAAAAAGTAACATCACATTTTGTGAATGGTGGATCCTGTGTTATATAGGTGATATTAGTCATTGTAATCCTGCCTGTACAGACCAAGAAATAGCCCCTATTTTTAGGCCTAGTTGCCACCGTGAAAACTGCTGTAATTTAAGATTTTTTTAAAGAGTAACTAAACTTTTGTAAAAATGTCTTTGAAATATGTTCTAAATAGTCCCCAAAGTGTTATTCTAATATACTTTATTAATCAATTGTTCAGTTTTCCTAATTAAATAGGCACACAAAGTCCTGGGTGATATTGCGCCTTAAAATCATTATTCTAGAACAGCGCTGCCATGTCCATTCAGCTGAATGCTCTCCGTAGCACATAGTACATGAGGAACTCTGTACTGATGCTATTGAGCACTTTCAGCCTAGCGGATCCGGCTCAGTCATGTGGTAGTTCCACTCAGCTAAATCCTGGCATGGCACACCTGTACAGGGTACAGATGTGCTGTGCCAGGATTTAGCTAAAGGGACACTGACTGGTCCTATAAACATATTTAGTTATTCCTATGCAGTCATAGATCTATTAAAGTGTATTCCAATGATATAAGAGTACCCCCTGTCCGCATTGTAAACCATGTAAAAGCAACTTTATATTCATCTGTCAATCACATTTCTTTATGCCCAAGGGGCGGCTTTGCACAACTCTTTATGCCCAAGGGGCGTTTTTTCTCATACCTTTTGTGCCCAGCCGCGCCTCAACTGTCGAATCCTAGTGCCGCACAGCTCATTATTATTCACTGCGCTGGGCGGCTCTTACATTCCCCGATCCTGTCACCCGAGAGAAGAGTTTCTTGGCTGGCGCAGGCGCATTAACCATCTGAATTTCTGATGACATCAGCGCTCTGAAGTGCTGGATACGAGTGCCTTGGAGGAGAGATCGGACGCAGGCTCATTCAATTACAGGCTTGAGAGGGTGCCGGCACATGCGCAGATGGTCCGATTGAGGCCGATGCCCATAAGTATCCATCAGGCATGCGCGGAAACTGACAGGATCGGGTAATGTAAGAGCCGCCCAGCGCAGTGAATAATAATGAGCTGGGCGGCGGTAGGAAACGACAGTTGGGGCGTGGCTGGGCACAAAGGTATGAGAAAAAACGCCCCTTGAGCATAAAGAAATGTGAAAAAACGCCCCTTGGGCATAAAGAAATGTGATTGACAGATGAATATAAAGTTGCTTTTACATGGTTTACAATGCGGACAGGGGGTACTGTTATATAATTGGAATACACTTTAATAGATCTATGACTGCATAGGAATAACAAAATATGTTTATAGGGCCTCCTCAGTTCCCTTAAGCTTGAGGGGGGGGGGGGGGAGCACAGGCAGGAGTAACGATATGTGCTCCTGCCTGTGCAGCTGCGGCCCCAGAGAAATCTGTACTCCAGTACAGCCCTGACATGGCAGCGCTGTACTAGAGTAATGATTTTAAGGGGCAATAGCACCTAGGACTTTGAGTGTCTTGTGTTTGATTAATAACGTATATTGGAAAAATCTTTTTTGGGCTATTTAGAACACTTTTAAAGAAAGTTTTACAAAAGTTTAGTTACTCTTTAATATGGATATTGACATGGAATATTAAAAAATAACAAAAATTCTTCAAAATATGTTTAACATTAAAAAATTGTTTTATTTTTTGAAGACACATTCTATTTAATAAGAATTTAAAGGGTTGTCTCATCTTGCGGTTACTACAGTGAGATGAGACACAGTCCCGACTGCTGTTTCCCAGCTGGGAGGTGGTCGAGACTGTGTCTCATCTCACCTTAATAACGGAGAGATGAGACAACCCCTTTAAGAGTGATAACAGCTCCTCATAAAATCTTTACTACCGTACATGGGTCACTTTTGTAGCTGACAAGAATACTCTATAAAACAGAAAACATGACATATTACCGGTATGATAAAAATGGCTTTCTCCACCATCCCTGGTTTTGTTCTGGATGAAGAAAGAACCACTGATGCTTGCGAGACCATGGCGAACGTTACTTGGCAGGGGAGTATGAAGAGACATGGTCAGTATTCATTCTGCTCAAGTCATTCTCTTCTTACAAATGAGATTAATCCAGGCTTCTCTGCTAATTGCGAGACTTAATAGGATTTCAACCTGCTGCACAACAGGGATTAGCCAACTGTTGATTTGAGAGGAGTGATGCAACATAGGAGGCATAATCATTCAGATATATAATATTTATATTTATGTCTTTGATGTATTAAAACCAAAAATTGCATTCCACCCGCTAATCCTTATCTACCAGAGCAAATCCCCACATTTGGTGGAGGATGCGGGCAATTTTTGGTTTGCATTTTTGGGCATGGTTGTATGTCATACATCAAACCAGCGGTATTACAACCCATACCCCACGACAAAATGGAGGCTGTTGTGAAGGCCCTCGTGAAAGCTAATCTACAGCAGCGAGACACCAACCTGCACCAACAGTTGCTGCTACAACACATGATGGCTTTGCAGACAGCAGGAGCAACCCCAAGCATCCACGATGCCCAGAAAACAGTCCGTGCAGCGATCCCTAAGATGACACCCGCAGACGACATCAAAACCTACCTGGCGATGTACGAGAAACTGACCATCAGGGAAAAGCTGGCCCATGACCAGTGGGCTGATGTCATTGCTCCTTTCCTGGCATCAGAGTCCCAGCGCGTATATTTCAACTTGCCGGACAATCAAGCAGCCGACTACCCGAAGGTAAAGGGTGAGATTTTGGCAAGACTGGAGGTAAATGTGTTGGTCTGGGCCCAGCGGGTACATCAGTGGGGGTTTAAGTCGGCTGATCCCGCGAGGCCCTAATATTATGACTTACTTCACCTTTTGCAAAAGTGGCTACAGCCTGATGTGCTGAGTCCCAGGCTATGCTGGATAGACTATTAGCTGATATATTCTGGAGGGCGCTGCCACGCCCTCTCCAGCTCTGGATCGGCCAGGTGTCTCCTGGAAATGGTGAACCTGGTGGAACACATAGACAGAATAACAACCGCACTCAAATTGGATTCTTATGTGTTCGTTTTTATTTTAGGCAACTTCACCAATTTGTGACGTTTCGGTCATACGACCTTTATCAAACACTGTGATAATGAGAGAATATTTCAGTAAATATACAGTATAAAGGCAACATCAAAATATATCATTGCACCTTATTTTAACATATGATATTGGCACTTTATACAATCGAAAATACTCAGATGCAAGTATCAAGAAAGTCAAAACAGTCAAAACAATCCAGAAAAAAATAATAATAATAGGGAATACAAAATCAAAAATAATACAGAAAACCGCTAATACGGCAATACGGTCATGTTCATTTACATGAGTTATCAAGAGCATCAAAAACGTAGCACTCCGTATATAGTAAATCGACATTAAGGATAATTGTTCTATTTATAAACAGATATATATTATAAATGTATTAGTATGCACAAATGAGTAAATGAATAGGTCTGCGATCCTTTGACATAGGTAGCTTGAACTACAATTTAGAAACGACCTCTGTCCCAGACTGAGATTAACAGAGTGAAAATAAACATTGTAAATACAAACAGATGCAATTGAGGCTAATTCTTATAGAACCAGGTGCCCCCATTTAGACAAAACAACACTTACCAAGTTGCCATAGGAAGGAGGAGAGACCATAGGAGAAGTGGAGCTGATGGTGTATCCACACCCATATAAAAGCTATGGCTAGGTGGTGCATGTGTTCTAATATAGCCGGCCCGGGAGGAAATGACCGAAACCGGAAGTGCCCATGCGTTCCAAGCTGGAACGCATATCGCCTCATCTACTCAGGTGAATATAGTCTCTATGTATGTCCGGGGGAGGTACTATGTAATAGCGCTTGTGTTATAAAGGGAAAGAATGTAACTATGTGGGGTATGACTATAAATATTATATTATCCTCAGGAGATCGCGAACCGGAAGTACGTTCCGGCCCCGACCGGAAGTAACCAATGCGTTCCAGCTTGGAACGCATCGGATGCGATCATAGTTTTAAACATAGGCCAGTATCTGTAATCCTTAAGATGAGCATGAGTTGGAATGAATAATGTGGAATGTATAAGTTTGGGATATAGGGTCTACACCTATAACAGAATAAATATGAGAAAAATCTTTATTTATAGTTGAAAGTGAAGATAATAAGCTAGTGAAGGAAGAAAAAATGGAAAATTAGAAAAATTAAAATAGAGGAAGAAGGGAGGTATAAAACAAAGAAAAAGGAAAGAAAAAAAGGAAAAAGAGAGAAAAAAAGGAAGAAAAAGAAAAAAACTGAGAGAGAAGAGAAATGACGATCAGAGAAAAAAAGGGGGGATCAGAAAGAAAAAAAAGAACCAACACCTAGAAAAGGATATAGGTAAAGATGGCAAACATTTGTGGGGGTCCGGTTCTTAGTGCATCTGGAAAAAACAAAAAGGTAGATAGTTAGTCATCATATCCACTATATAACACATATACCAATGACATTACATTTGTTTAAATAAACGAGGACAATTCATAATCTCTGTTGAGCCCCTTGGGTTCTAAACTCTGTAGCCTGTGTATCCAATATGCCTCACGTTTTTTAAGCATTTGCTGTCTATTACCTCCTCTTCTAGGTAATTCAATTTTTTCTATTATCTGAAATTTCAATTGGGATACACTGTGTTTCATTTTATGAAAATGGTGAGGGACCGGGAGCAATAAGTTCTCGCATCTGATAGTGGACTTATGTTGGCAGATACGATCCCTCACATTTTGGGTGGTTTCCCCTACATATATCAGGCCACATGGGCATTTCAGAAGATAAATTACATAATTGGATTGACAAGTGTGAAACCCCTTTATTTGGATGGACTCACCAGTCTGTGGATGATAAATTTTGTCCCCTTTCATTACGTTAGAGCATTGCGCACAGTGTAGACAGGGAAACGAAACGTACCCTGTCTTGCTTTACCAAGTAGGCGCTGATGTAAAGTGGTACTGCTCGGGCCAATATCCGCTCTGACAAGCCAATCACGTAAATTTTTAGGTCTCCTACTACATGGTAGACATCGTGTTTGGAATTCCTCTATGTTGGGGAAGGAACGAGTGAGTATGTTCCAATGTTTATTGAGAATATTTATAATCTTGTAGGAATGTGGATGATAAGTATGTACAAAAGGGATTCTTTTTTATTTTCTCTTCTTGGTTGTGGACTGGAATCTGGTTTTGGTAAGATTATTTCCTGAGGGTATCCTCTCTGCTGGAATTTGGAAGTGATTTCTAATAATCTTTTCTGTTTATTCTCCTCTGATGTTACTATTCTTTTAATGCGCTCAAACTGTGATCTGGGTAATGATTTTTTTGTGGAAGGTGCATGACAGCTCCTATAATGAAGTAAATTGTTTCTGTCCGTAGGTTTACGGTACAGATCTGTATGTAGGGAGCCATCCTGTTGTTTGAGAACCAAGGTGTCAAGAAAACTAATACTTTGCTGATCATAGTGTATTGTGAATTGTAACTCTGGGTAGATAGAATTAAGATATAAATGAAAATTTGCAAGTGACTCCTCCGTGCCTTCCCATAGACAAAAAATGTCATCTATGTATCTTTTCCAGATTTTAGCATGTTGTTTAAATAGATCCTGTGGGTATACGTGTTCTATCTCGAATCTTGTCATATATGCATTAGCATAAGGTGGCGCTGCATGTGACCCCATTGCGGTTCCTTGTTTCTGTATATAAAAGGAATCCTCAAACATAAAAAAGTTTTTTTGCAAAACTATGGTAAGGAGATCCAAATACAAATGGACAAGTTGAGGTGGTGTGTCGGCTTCCTCTAAAAGGAGTTTAGTAGCCCTGATACCTTTGGTGTGGTGAATGGACGTGTAGAGGCTATTGACATCCCATGTAACGAGCCCGAACCTGGTGGAACGCTATGAGGCCACTAAGAATCTTAAGGGGCATTCTTTTGGGAGGAAGCAGGTAAACCCCAGAACTCCCCACCCCAGGCCCAACGGTATGAGCCGGTGAAACCCACCTGGGAGGTTCCCACTATAGGCCGGACCCAGGTAATCTGCTGGCGGTGTCAGGAACCTGGCCATATAAGGGCTGAGTGTCCCCACTAATTGTGGTTACTGTCAGTCACTGTATGCTATGAAACTGTGTGCCACAGGTACCCTGGAGGCTCTAGACCACTTGTGCCAGGTGGAAGTGGGAGATACTCAAGCTGAGGCATTGCTGGACTCAGGGAGCTTGGTGACCCTAGTTAGGGCTACCCTAGTGCGGTCCACGGAGTATACTGACCGGAAAGTTGGGGTAATGTGCATTGACGGAGACTTAAGAGACTACCCCACAGCACTAGTGACTCTAACCACGGTAGCCGGCAGGTGGACCCACGAAGTGGCAGTCGCCGCAAACTTGCACTACGAACTCATAATAGGGAGAGACTTTCCGGGTTTCCAAGCCCTATGGCCGGTTGTGAGAGTGACTGGTACCCCTGAGTCAGGGGTGAGCTCAGGAGATTGGCCTTGTTCAGGAGGACGGCCAGAACCCTGGTAACCTAAGGCCAAAGGGCCAGCAGTAGGGGTGACTGCCACCTCGGTGGAAGAGGGGGAGACAACCCTGCGTAGGGTAATGGTGGGAGATGTGGGGGAATTGCTACCGGGACCTGAGTTGGCAGACCTCAGTGTCTTCGGGGAGAATTTCGGTACAGCCCAAAGCCGAGACCCAACCCTTTCCCGGGCTTGGGAGAATGTGGTAATAGTTGATGGGGTACCCCAACAACCCGGGGCCGAGTCGATGTTTTACCCGTTTTGTGGTTAACCAGAATATGCTATATCGGGTAAACCAGCTGTGGGGTGAACCCATTGAACAGTTGATGGTGCCCCGGGCTTATCGAAAACTTGTGTTAGAGTTAGCCCACCAACATGTTCTCGGGGGTCATCTGGGACTGCAGAAGACACAGAAGAGGATACTACAACAGTTTTACTGGCCCAGTGTGTTTAGAGAGGTGGATGACTTTTGTAAGTCTTGCCCAACCTGCCAAACAACTAGCCCCCAGCACCTGTTTTGCAGTCCCTTAGTGCCTCTCCCAATTATTGAGACTCCATTTGAAAGAATCGCTATGGATCTCGTAGGCCCAGTACCGAAGTCCGCTAGAGGGCACCAACATATCTTGGTAGTCCTAGACTACGCCACTCGGTACCGAGAGGAGGTGCCACTGCGACATACATCGGCCAAACTCATAGCAAAGGAGTTAATTGAGATGTTCTCCAGAGTGGGGCTACCTAAAGAGGTTCTGATTGACCAGGGGACCCCTCTTATGTCCAAGATCATGCGGGAACTCTGTAAGTTGCTGAACATCAAGCAGATATAGACGTCCGTCTATCACCCGCAAACTGACAGCCTAGTAGAAAGGTTTAATAAAGCATTAAAAACCATGTTAAAATGAGTAGCGTCTAAGAATGGGAAGGACTGGGACCTCCTTCTGCCCTATCTTATGTTTGCAGTGCGAGAAGTGCCCCAGGCCACTACTGGGTTCTCACCCTTCGAACTTCTATATGGCAGACATCCACGTGGTCTGTTGGATATAGCCAAAGAGGAGTGGGAGCAACAACCCACACCATATAAAAGCATTATTGAATATTTTACCCAGATGCAGGAACGTATGGAAACTGTGTTGCTACTGGTAAAGGAACATATGGAGGCAGCTCAAAGTCGGGTGTACAATAGGCAGGCTCGGTTCCGGATATTTAACCCTGGAGATTAGGTTTTGGTTCTAGTACCGACAGTGGACAGTAAGTTACTGGCTAGGTCACAGGGACCCTACGAGGTACTCGAAAAGTTTGGAGAAGTAAACTACAAGGTACACCTGCCAGGGCAACGGAAGCCGGAGCAGGTGTACCATGTGAATTTGCTCAAACCTTAGAAAGATAGGGAGACAAGTACTGACGATAGCCCGCGGCCGAGTTTTCTAGGAGGAGAGGTTCCGGACCCTCAATCTGATGTAAGGGAAGCGGTTGCCACAGTAAAGATTGCTGACAGCCTCTCCTCTAAACAGACCCAGGAGGCCAGGGAGTTAATCAGCAGGAACACGGACGTGTTCTCAGACCTCCATGGACATACTTCCATAATTCTGCTTGACATTGTCACTGAGCCTCAGGCCAAAATCCAGTTGAAACCATACCGGGTACCTGAAGCTCGGCGACAAGCCATCTCGGAGGAAGTGCAGCTAATGCTGCAACTAGACATTATTGAGGAGTCCAAAAGGGAGTGGGCCAGTCCGATAGTCTTAATACCAAAGCCGGACAGGTCATTACGATTCTGTAACGATTTCTGGGAACTAAACGAAATCTCCAAGTTCAATGCGTATCCCATGCCCCAGGTAGATGAGCTGATTGAAAGGTTAGGACAAGCCCGGTATTTTTCTGTTTTGGACCTCACCAAAGGGTACTGGCAGGTACCCCTAACAGAGGCTGCCAAAGAGAAAACAGACTTCATCACACCGGAGGGGCTTTACCAGTATAAGGTGTTACCCTTTGGTCTGCATGGCACCCCCGCCACTTTCCAAAGGCTAATGGACAAGTGCTGCGACGAGGCCAAAGAAAGAAATGCCCGAGTCACCAGGTGGTTCCTGTACCTACAAAACTTTAAATTCTCTGTAGAACACAGGGCAGGCCGGTTGCAGGGAAACGCGGATACCCTGTCTCGAGTATACTGTATGGCATGTGTTCACCCCCTCTGGGTTGAACAAAGGGAGGAGGTATGTAAGAAGGTACAAGGAATAATCATGGATGATAGGTACGTGTCACTGAGGGTTCTGGCCTTCGTGTAGTAAGAGACGGTTTATATGTGTCAGCAGCAGTTGCTGTTTGACACATTGATACTTAGTATGGCTATAATAACTGATTCGGACGGCTCTTACTGGGAGTAGTCAAAGTGCTGGGTGGGTGACTACTCCCCATGTTTCAGGCCGGGTTTTGCGTTTTTGTTTTGCTTTCACGTGTGAATAAACACTGATGTTTTGAACCAAGCACTTGTACTTTGCCTCTGTGCTGCACCCGGTAATCCTAACTACCATCCCCACAATAGGGAAAGGTTTTTTGATGGATAGAAAACTGGGAAGTTTAGGAAACTAGTTGTCTAAATGGGATGTTCCAGTGAGTGAGTTTGTTAGATTAGTACAGATTTTGGGTTTTGTGAAAAGGATTTTTGAAAGAGGGAAAGGTTGGGAAACTTGGCGGGAGAAGTTATAAGCAAGTGTTGGTGGTAGAAACGTCATTAAAGATTTATTATAGAGCTTATATGACTCCAAGTAGAATAGCCAGGATTTATAATACGAATAATGATAAATGTTATAGAGGGTGTGGTGAGAAAGGAGATTTAACACATATGTGGTGGAATTGTTATATAGTTGGTAGGTTCTAGAAGGAAGTTTCAGAGATGTTGTATAAGGCAGTAGGAATACGAGTTACCTTGTCTTCTCAAGTGTGTCTATTGGTAATGGACTTTGAAAGGGTTCCCAAGCAAACAAATAATTTAATTCAGCATATACTGGCAGCTAATAAAACATACCTGGCTAGAAATTCGAAGAGTTCTGTTCTTAATTTAGAGGATTTGATAATTAGGATAAATTTAATTAAGTGTAAGGAAAGATTAGCTGCAGTTAGATATGATATATTGGCAAAATTTGAAGAAATATGGGGAATGTGGGACATATTTCTGATTAATAGACAGGATTCGTTTCCTACTTAATTGACGAGATTATTAAAATATTTAATTATTTAAGGAGAGGTGATACCATTTGGCTAGTCGTATGTAGTTATGATGCTGTTAGAGGATTTTCTGTTTTGTGTTTATTTTTTATTCATGTTTGTCTTTTTGAAAACTAATAAATTATATGGAACAAAAAATAAATTGGTTGGGCAGCACACTGGCTCAGTGGTTGCCAGTGGTCGCACTGGTGCCTTGAAGCGCAGAGGTCCAAGGTTTAACTCTGACCAAGGGCAATATCTGCATGGAGTTTGTATGTTCTCCCTCTGTTTGCCTGGGTTGCCTCTGGATACTCAGTTTTTTTCCGAAAGACATAATGATAGGGAGTTTACATTGTGAGCCTCACAGAGAGTGATGATAATCTCTGTACAGCTCTGTGGAATATGTCAGCGCTATATAATTAAATAACATAAATAAATCTTCCTCCAGTTGTATTTTTCCTAAGACTGTCATTTGAAATGCTGTTTTTTAGTAAAATGAACTCCTATGGCCTGTATGTCAGCCATATCTTCCAGACCAACAGCGGCTCCCCTGAACATACGTTGTACAATAGACAATATGACATAGATGAGATATGATGCAATGACATATGAACTGACTGTATCATAAATGACTATGATGCAATCAGTTTGGGTTAGGGAAGCCATGCTCAGTCCAAAAGATGAGGCCAACACACAGGATGTGTTTCCCAGCCGAGCACAGTCATATGAATCAGCCTTTAAAGGGAATCTGTTACCAAGAAATTCACTGTTAACCCAGACACAAAAAATATTATGGTGGCATACTGTGTGGGGGCAAATTACTATATGGGGCAATGTGGGGGAAACTACTGTGTGGGGGAAATTACTATATGGGGGCAGTGTGGGGGAAGCTACTGTGTGGGGACTGTGTGGTGGAAACTACTGTGTGGGGGAAATTACTGTATGGGGAAGTGTGGGGGAAACTACTGTGTGGGGGCAGTGTGTGGGAAATTACTGTATAGGGGCAGTGTGTGGGAAATTACTGTATAGGGGAAATTACTATATGGGACAGTGTGGGGGAAATTACTGTGTGGGGGCAGTGTGGAGGAAATTACTGTGTGGGGGCAGTGTGGGGGAAATTACTATATGGGACAGTGTAGGGGAAACTACTGTGTGGGGGCAGTGTGGGGGAAATTACTGTGTGGGGGCAGTGTGGGGGAAAATACGGTGTGGGGGAAAATACAGTGTGGGGGAAAATACAGTGTGGGGGAAAATACAGTGTGGGGGAAAATACAGTGTGGGGGCAGTGTGGGGGAAATTACTGTGTGGGGGGAAATTACTGTATCGGGGCAGTGTGGCGGAAATTACTGTGTGTGGGAAATTACTGTGGGGGGGTAGTGTGGGGGACACTACTGTATGGGGCAGTGTGGAGGAAACTACTGTATGGGGGAAGTGTGGGGCAAACTACTGTGTGGGGGCAGTGTGGGAGAAACTTCTGTGTGGGGGAAACTACTGTGTGGGGGAAGTAACTGTGGCGGGCAGTGTGGGGGAACTACTGTGTGGGGGAAACTACTGTGTGGAGGCAGTGTGTGGGTAATTACTGAGGGGGGAAAGTGTGGGCAAAATTACTGTGTGGGGGAAATTACTGCATGGGGCAAATTACTATGGGGGGATTACTGTGGTAAAACCAACCTCGCCACTGGGTTTTGGAGGGGCCTGGCTTCTAGCCTCTTGCCCCAGGATTATGGGCCCTCTCATCAGCCAGGCCTCATTTGTTCACAAAGGACTTGGACTAACTTGAACCCCTGGTCTAATTCGTGCCATTTTGGGATGTTAAATGTCTATGTGTATTAAAAGGGTGGTATATTGTATACGTTGAGTAGGGAGGTCTGTTCCATTGTCTCTCTGTGTGTATTGGCGATGTCCTTTGTCCTGAAAGATAATTGAATTACTTCTCGGTTGTCTCCAGGACAGAGGATATTGTGTATTTGCCTGCCTGTGATGATTGCATCAACCCAGTGTGAGATAATTCTATCACAGGCAGAGGGGAGGATTTTGTGTGGGAGTGTCTGAGTGTATTGTACGTGGTTATTGGCTGTTTTTACAAAACCCTGTGGGTGGTAACCTTGTTGGAAGATGTGTATAAAATGCTTGTGTGTTAAAATAAAGAGGCTGCTTGTATACCTTCATGAAGTTTTGGCTCATGTTTGGGGAATGGGATAACTACACTCTTGGGGATTGCTATATCACAATACTCCCCTGAGTATAAGCTCTTGTAAGAGCTTGTTCATGGTTCCTGCTCTCTGGATGTAGAAGAGGTTCACCCACTGGAAGCTGAAGCCCGGTCTTGGGTCCAGCGTGGGTGGAGGACGGTGAGACCCCAACCAAGCTGCGGCGGTACGTGGGGTCTGTAGTGCGTACGGTGTCAAGTGGAGTGCTTGGAGTCCTCGGAAAGCACTAGGAGCATCTATCGACGGAGGTACCCGGTCGAGGTGCCTAGGAGATCCGTTACATTGGTGGCAAGCAGTGGGATGGCGTCCTAGTGAGAGGAGAAGCAGCTCGGAGACACCGTTCGTGGATTTTACAATTGAGGGCAACGCTAGTATCTGTACAGCGCCCCTGTCTACAGCAATATGGATGCCGTTGGTTCCTGCACAGCGGATCACCCGGATTACAGGGATGCCGAGTGGAAAGGCGTATGGCACCAGGCCCTGGAGGACGTGCAGCATCGGAGGGGTGAGAGTCTTCCCAGTGAGGAGCAGAGATTATGAATGCGATTGGCGCTGCGACTGCCTCTACTGGGAGAGCAACCATTGATGGAGTGGGTGTCAGACCTTGAGACACTGGTATGGCAGGAAACCTGGCTGGATGACGCTTACCAAGCACTATGGCGGGACACAGTACAACAGTCTTCATGGATGGAGGAGTACGCCAAGCCCGAAGGTGAGGAATATAATTGCCCTGGTTTATTGTGAGAGTCTTTTGAAGACATTGACTTTGGGAGCACAGAAGAGTCTAGATTTTGGGACATTACTGACTACAGGGGGACTTGCACAATTGGCCTACAACTAGTGGGGTGAGGGCAGATCTGACCTTTCTGGTCCAAAGGGAGTGGGAGCTGGAGCAAGATTATCAACAGTTGTTTAGCTCCATTCAAGCCCAGTGCAAGATACAAGACAGTTGGATACCAGGCCCAGACCTGCAGCCCTACCCCTGGCAAGTCACAGCTGAGGTATCCCCTACTTCCTCACCAACTGTGGAGGTAGGGGACTCCATATACTGGTACTGGGAGGAACCCCAGTTGGCAGGTGGAGAAGGAACCGTAGTCACTCCACTGGCCCAACAGGGTGGCTGAGCAGGAGGCCCAGATCTCCAAATGCCACTGGGAGTACAGGGAGAGGAGATTGTCGGTCCCTCATCTCTGCAACAACCAGAATCACTGGTAGTGGAGACAGTTGGTCTCACTACCCAGCGGCAGATGGGGTATCAAGAGGGGGGGGGGTAAGTGATAGCCCCCCTCCACAGCTCTCTCCCAGCCCAATACTGAGGGTAGTGGGTAAGGCTTTAAACCCCACTGACCCCTCTCCAGCAGAAGAGCTGGTATCAGAGCAGAGCGCCGCTGGCCTCTACCCTAACCGTTCATTTACTACCCAGCAGGAGTTGGCACCATGCACCCCAGCTGAAGCGCTGCATCAGGGTAGAGCGCCGCTGGCCTCTGCCCTCCCCTATCCTCTTCTCCAGAGCCGGACTTCCCACAGGCTACCCCAGCAGAAGAGCTGGCATCTGGGCAGAGCGCAGTTGGCCTCTGCCCTCCTCTATCCTCTTCTCCAGAGCCGGACTTCCCACAGGCTACCCCAGCAGAAGAGCTGGCATCTGGGCAGAGCGCAGTTGGCCTCTGCCCTCCCCTATCCTCTTCTTCAGAGCCGGACTTCCCACAGGCTACCACAGCAGAAGAGCTGGCATCTGGGCAGAGCGCAGTCGGCCTCTGCCCACCAAGTACCTACAGCTCCAAGCTAGAGAACCACAAGGAAGCAAGGAGTTGCAGATGCCCACTCAAGAGCTTGGGACATACAGAACAGAGCCAGGCCCCAAAATGCAACAGGTCCAGTATTGTGTTGTGGTTGGACTGCCAGACTAACTCAGGTACTGACCGTGAGGTCAGGTATCTGGTTAGTCTTCCCTGGGAGGGGGAGATGTGTGGCGAAACCAACCCCCCCCCACTGGGTTTTGGAGGTGCCTGGCTGCTAGCCTCTTGCCCCAGGATTATGGGCCCTCTCATCAGCCAGGCCTCATTTGTTCACAAAGGACTTGGACTAACTTGAACATGTCTATGTGTATTGAAGAGGGTTGGACATTGTATACGTTGAGTAGGGAGGTCTGTTCCATTGTCTCTCTGTGTGTATTGGCGATGTCCTTTGTCCTGAGAGATAATTGAATTACTTCTCGGTTGTCTCCAGGACAGAGGATATTGTGTATTCACCTGCCTGTGATGATTGCATCAACCCAGTGTGAGGTAATTCTATCACGGGCAGAGGGGAGGATTTTGTGTGGGAGTGTATTGTACGTGGTTATTGGCTGTTTTTACAAAACCCTGTGGGTGGTAACCTTGTTGGAAGATGTGTAAATAAAGGTTGTGTGTTAAAATAAAGAGGCTGCTTTTATACCTTCATGAAGTTTTGGCTCATGTTTGGGGAATGGGATAACTACACTCTTGGGGATTGCTATATCACAATACTCCCCTGAGTATAAGCTCTTGTAAGAGCTTGTTTATGGTTCCTGCTCTCTGGATGTAGTAGAGGTTCACCCACTGGAAGCTGAAGCCCGGTCTTGGGTCCAGCGTGGGTGGAGGACGGTGAGACCCCAACCAAGCTGCGGCAGTTCGTGGGGTCTGCAGTGCGTACAGTGTCAAGTGGAGTGCTTGGAGTCCTCGGAAAGCACTAGGAGCATCTATCAACGGAGGTACCCGTTCGGGGTGCCTAGGAGATCCATTACATTACTATGGGCAAAATTACTATATTGGGCAGCGTGGGGGGCGTTGCTATTGGGGAGGCACTGTAGGGGCAAATCTATTATTTCTGGGGACACTATACAGGGATTATTACCTGGAGCACAATATAGGGTGTAATTATTACTGGGGGCACTCTAGGGGACCTTATAACAGCTGTAGACACTATAGGGACATTGGGGGTAAGCTATCAAACTGGTGTAACGTAGAACTGGCTTAGTTGCCCATAGCAACCAATCAGATTCCACCTTTCATATTGGACAGCTCTTTTGGAAATCCAGTTCTACTTTACACCACTTTGATAAATGACCCCAATTATATCTACTGGGTCACTATTTTTTTCAGCAGTATACAGACGTGGACAAAATTGTTGGTACCCTTTGGTCAATGAAAGAAAAAGTCACAATGGTCACAGAAATAACTTTAATCTGACAAAAGTAATAATAAATTAAAATTCTATAAATGTTAACCAATGAAAGTCAGACATTGTTTTTCAACCATGCTTCAACAGAATTATGTAAAAAAATAAACTCATGAAACAGGCATGGACAAAAATGATGGTACCCCTAACTTAATATTTTGTTGCGCAACCTTTTGAGGCAATCACTGCAATCAAACGCTTCCTGTAACTGTCAATGAGACATCTGCACCTCTCAGCAGGTATTTTGGCCCACTCCTCATGAGCAAACTGCTCCAGTTGTGTCCGGTTTGAAGGGTGCCTTTTCCAGACTGCATGTTTCAGCTCCTTCCAAAGATGCTCAATAGGATTGAGGTCAGGGCTCATAGAAGGCCACTTTAGAATAGTCCAATTTTTTCCTCTTAGCCATTCTTGGGTGTTTTTAGCGGTGTGTTTTGGGTCATTGTCCTGTTGCAAGACCCATGACCTGCGACTGAGACCAAGCTTTCTGACACTGGCTAGTACATTTCTCTCTAGAATTCCTTGATAGTCTTGAGATTTCATTGTACCCTGCACAGATTCAAGACACCCTGTGCCAGACGCAGCAAAGCAGCCCCAGAACATAACAGAGCCTCCTCCATGTTTCACAGTAGGGACAGTGTTCTTTTCTTGATATGCTTCATTTTTTCGTCTGTGAACATACAGCTGATGTGCCTTGGCAAAAACTTCGATTTTTGTCTCATCTGTCCACAGGACATTCTCCCAGAAGCTTTGTGGCTTGTCAACATGTAGTTTGGCATATTCCAGTCTTGCTTTTTTATGATTCGTTTTCAACAATGGTGTCCTCCTTGGTCGTCTCCCATGTAGTCCACTTTGGCTCAAACAACGACGGATGGTGCGATCTGACACTGATGTTCCTTGAGCATGAAGTTCACCTTGAATCTCTTTAGAAGTCTTTCTAGGCTCTTTTGTTACCATTCGGATTATCCGTCTCTTAGATTTGTCATCAATTTTCCTCCTGCGGCCACGTCCAGGGAGGTTGGCTACAGTCCCATGGATCTTAAACTTATGAATAATATGTGCAACTGTACTCACAGGAACATCTAGTTGCTTGGAGATGGTCTTATAGCCTTTACCTTTAACATGCTTGTCTATAATTTTCTTTCTGATCTCTTGAGACAGCTCTTTCCTTTGCTTCCTCTGGTCCATGTCGAGTGTGGTACACACCATATCACCAAACAACACAGTGATTACCTGGAGCCATATATATAGGCCCAATGGCTGATTACAAGGTTGTAGACACCTGTGATGCTAATTAGTGGACACACCTTGAATTAACATGTCCCTTTGGTCACATTATGTTCTGTGTTTTCTAGGGGTACCATCATTTTTGTCCATGCCTGTTTCATGAGTTTATTTTTTTACATAATTCTGTTGAAGCATGGTTGAAAAACAATGTCTGACTTTCATTGGTTAACATTTATAGAATTTTAATTTATTATTACTTTTGTCAGATTAAAGTTATTTCTGTGACCATTGTGACTTTTTCTTTCATTGACCAAAGGGTACCAACAATTTTGTCCACGTCTGTAGTACCTGGGGCATTAGGGGGCATAACGGGCACAGTATTGGTGGTGGAAGCAGGATGACACTGTGGGGACACCAGGATGGGAAGGTTGATGGAAAAACTGAGAAATCTAACGTGTCTGTATTGCAAACTCTGTAGAGATGAGATGCGGCTGAAAGAATTTGCCATGGCGGTCTAACGGAGGAGAAGAGGAAAGAGAAGGGGTCTACATGACAGGAGATGTCCCTGGATGTAAGAGGTATGTGGTCAAGTATTGGGGGGTGCCAGAGAAAGCACCTGCCCTGGGTGCCAAACACCCTAGGCACGCCACTGATGCATTGATTAATTCTGAAAAAGAATGACTTTTTTCCATATGAAAATTAGTAGTTAAGTGCACCAAGCAAAGGTGGACCCAAGCTGGCAGAGGAAGGAGGAGCAAGGGTGCACAGAGTGGATTTGGCCAAACTCAGTGCACTTAACTACTCATTTGCATATCGATTAAAAGTACTTTTTCTCCAGAATAAAGAAATGGATTGTTAAATGAAAGATTATTATATTAGGCTGAGCTATCCTTATAAACAGAAAAATCACAGAAAAAACTAAGATAAAAACATCCTGCATGATATGATAGATAAATGTGCAGATGTCCCTGGCCACATTCATGAAAAAAATTACAGAAAAAAGATAATAATGCACTTAATAATATAGATGCAAGCATCATATATGGACCAAGCCCTCACTCTGATGTAATAAAATCTGAGACTCTTAGCCAATATATTTTGATCAAAACACATCTGTGCCCGCCCACCAAGCGACAAGGTGGTCTCAGGTCAGACGGGTCCTACGCTAAACCTACCTAAGCCGTTGGGCTTATATGTTAAGGAGCGCAGACACCGCACTTATGGTGTGCTGCTCCTCGTCACCTCCATGTGCATCAAGCAACCAATGGGAGGAGGAGCAAGCACACTTATATGTACCATCTAATCAAGGCGCTCTATTGTATAGGAAGGGCAAAAGTGCAAAGGAATGCTACTCCCAAGAAAAAATAGGAGCACATTCACACTTGAAGGTGCCACTCCCTCAAGCATATACTACATAAACAGAAAAATCACAGAAAAAAAGCAAAGATAAAAACATCCTGCATGATATGATAGATTAATGTGCGGATGTGCCTGGCCACATTCATGAAAAAAATTACAGAAAAAAGATAATAATGCACTTAATAATATACAGTACAGACCAAAAGTTTGGACACACCTTCTCATTCAAAGAGTTTTCTTTATTTTCATGACTATGAAAATTGTAGATTCACACTGAAGGCATCAAAACTATGAATTAACACATGAGGAATTATATACATAACAAAAAAGTGTGAAACAACTGAAAATATGTCATATTCTAGGTTCTTCAAAGTAGCCACCTTTTGCTTTGATTCCTGCTTTGCACACTCTTGGCATTCTCTTGATGAGCTTCAAGAGGTAGTCACCTGAAATGGTTTTCCAACAGTCTTGAAGGAGTTCCCAGAGATGCTTAGCACTTGTTGGCCCTTTTGCCTTCACTCTGCGGTCCAGCTCACCCCAAACCATCTCAATTGGGTTCAGGTCCGGTGACTGTGGAAGCCAGGTCACCTGGGGAAGCACCCCATCACTCTCCTTCATGGTCAAATAGCCCTTACACAGCCTGGAGGTGTGTTTGGGGTCATTGTCCTGTTGAAAAATAAATGATGGTCCAACTAAACGCAAACCGGATGGAATAGCATGCCGCTGCAAGATGCTGTGGTAGCCATGCTGGTTCAGTATGCCTTCAATTTTGAATAAATCCCCAACAGTGTCACCAGCAAAACACCCCCACACCATCACACCTCCTCCTCCATGCTTCACGGTGGGAACCAGGCATGTAGAGTCCATCCGTTCACCTTTTCTGCGTCGCACAAAGACACGGTGGTTGGAACCAAAGATCTCAAATTTGGACTCATCAGACCAAAGCACAGATTTCCACTAGTCTAATGTCCATTCCTTGTGTTCTTTAGCCCAAACAAGTCTCTTCTGCTTGTTGCCTGTCCTTAGCAGTGGTTTCCTAGCAGATATTCTACCATGAAGGCCTGATTCACACAGTCTCCTCTTAACAGTTGTTCTAGAGCTGTGTCTGCTGCTAGAACTCTGTGTGGCATTGACCTGGTCTCTAATCTGAGCTGCTGTTAACCTGCTATTTCTGAGGCTGGTGACTCGGATGAACTTATCCTCCGCAGCAGAGGTGACTCTTGGTCTTCCTTTCCTAGGGCGGTCCGCATGTGAGCCAGTTTCTTTGTAGCGCTTGATGGTTTTTGTGACTGCACTTGGGGACACTTTCAAAGTTTTCCCAATTTTTTTGGACTGACTGACCTTCATTTCTTCAGTAATGATGGCCACTCGTTTTTCTTTACTTAGCTGCTTTTTTCTTGCCATAATACAAATTCTAACAGTCTATTCAGTAGGACTATCAGCTGTGTATCCACCTGACTTCTCCGCAACACAACTGATGGTTCCAACCCCATTTATAAGGCAAGAAATTCCACTTATTAAACCTGACAGGGCACACCTGTGAAGTGAAAACCATTTCAGGTGACTACCTCTTGAAGCTCATCAAGAGAATGCCAAGAGTGTGCAAAGCAGTAATCAAAGCAAAAGGTGGCTACTTTGAAGAACCTAGAATATGACATATTTTCAGTTGTTTCACACTTTTTTGTTATGTATATAATTCCACATGTGTTAATTCATAGTTTTGATGCCTCCAGTGTGAATCTACAATTTTCATAGTCATGAAAATAAAGAAAACTCTTTGAATGAGAAGGTGTGTCCAAACTTTTGGTCTGTACTGTAGATGCAAGCATTATATAGGGACCAAGCCCTCACTCTGATGTAATAAAATCTGAGACACTTAGCCAATATATTTTGATCAAAACACATCTATGCCCGCCTACCAAGCGCCAAGGTGGTCTCAGGTCAGGCAGGACCTACCTAAGCCGTTGGTGCACATGGAGGTGACTAGGAGCAGCACACCATATGTGCGGTGTCTGCGCTCCTGAATATAGAAGCCCAACAGCTTAGGTAGGTTTAGCGTAGGACCCGCCTGACCTGAGACCACCTTGATAAAATCAAATCATTTTGTCAATAAAGGTAAAAAGTATTAAAATTAAAATGTGGACATTTGTTTCACATTAGTTTATTTAAATTAATGTATGTCGCCAAAATTATGTCTAAAAATATAACTCCTCATACAACTGTACGAACACAAAATTAATAAAGTTATGGCTGACAAAGTGTAGGTTTGAGATGATCAAAGCAACGTGTTCAGGCCAGCATTTGAACAATGTTTCCACTTTCTTCCAGAAAAGTATAAAAAAGTCCACAGGGCTAATATACACAGACAAAAAAAACACTTACGCATTTCGTGTGCAATCAGCGCTATTATTCATATCATGGATTTTTTATTTGGCTTTCTGTTTTATACACTCACCTGGCTTAAATATTGCCAATATAGTAAGTTAAAAATAAATGTAAATTCAACAATATCCAGGGGCGTTGCTAGGTTAAAACAATCAGGGCCTGGGCCCCGAATGTACTGCCTGCCAGCTAAACATAACTGTATTGCCGTCTTCAGGACGGCAATACAATTGAATCTAATGCACTGGAAAAGCTGAAGGACCTGTGGTGACATCACAGGTCATGTAACCAGTAAAACAGGCAGTGGTTGAGAAGGATTAATGAATGGTATAATAGCAGGCACACTTCATCTGGAATGATCCAAAAACCACAATGTTCTCAAGTTATTTATTACATAGATAATAGAAATACCATAAGACACAAAAATGGTCCTAGAACAATCAAATAAGGTAAAATACCCCAGGAAAAACACAAAAATAATATTAATCGTTTCTAGAGATAGCCTTGTGGTTCGCCCGGTGGTCGTTTTACGGTGAACTTTGCACGTTCGCGGTTCGCTGAACATGTGAACATATGGCGATGTCCAAAGGCGCCATATTCTTTTGCATTGCACCGAACTTTGACCCATCACACATCCATCAGGTGGGACAGGACAGCCAATTGAGACATTTCAGCACATGGACAAACCCCCACCCTATCAAAGAACCCGATCTGGCAGCCATTTTACATTCTGTGTTTTGCCAGTGTAGGGAGAAGTTGCTTTGTGGAGCAGGGACAGGCTGTTAGGGACACTAAATGCTAGCTAATAGGGCCATAAAAGTCCTTTTAAGAACTGGTATAGGTGTGCTATCGATAGGTGTGATATACTGAGGGGTGTGATATACTAATATTATGCTTATTTGTATTGTGCAGCAGTTGCGTGCGGTTCTGCTGCGATACCGCAGCTATATAGAGGGACAAACGCTATTGGAACAACTAATTGCAATGGGTGTGATATACCTGTTGCCCCCAAAATAACTGATCGAGGTGTGTGATATACCTGTAATATACTTTCTAACATAAAAAGTATATAGTGCATTTCTATTGTGCAGCAGTTGTTGCAGTTCTGCTGCAATATCGCAGCTATATAGAGGGACAAGCGCTATTGGACAACTGTTTGCAACGGGTGTGATATACCTGTTGCCCCAAAAAAACTGATTGAGGGGTGTGATATATCTTCTTCCACAAAATACTGATTGAGTGCTACGATATACCTGTTGCCCCAAATAAACAGGGTGGTGTTATATAACTGTTGTGGCAAAAAAATAATTGAGGGGTGTGATATACTTGCTTCCACAAAATACTGATGAAGGGGTTCGATATACCTGCTTCCACCAAATACTGATTAAGGGGTTTGATATACCTGCTTCCACAAAATACTGATTGAGGGCTACGATATACCTACTTCAACAAAATATTGATTAAGGGGTTCGATATACCTGTTTCCACCAAATATTGATTGAGGCCTGCAAGATAGCTGCTTCCACACAATTGTGATTAATTAAGGGGTTTAATATACCTGCTTCCACCAAATATTGATAGAGGCCTACGATATACCTGCTTCCACAAAATACTGATTAAGGGGTTTGATATACCTGCTTCCACCAAATATTGAATGAGGGCTGCGATATACCTGCTTCCACAAAATACTGATTAAGGGGTTTGATATACCTGCTTCCACCAAATATTGATTGAGGCCTGTGATATACCTGCTTCCACAAAATACTGATTAAGGGGTTTGATATACCTGCTTCCACCAAATATTGATTGAGGCCTGTGATATACCTGCTTCCACAAAATACTGATTAAGGGGTTTGATATACCTACTTCCACAAAATACTGATTGAGGGCTGCAATATACCTGCTTCCACAAAATACTGATTAAGAGGTTTGATATACCTGTTTCTACCAAATATTGATTAAGGCCTGTGATATACCTGCTTCCATAAATACTGCTCTTCTCTAGGGACTTTGGCACAGGGTCATTTTAAAAATGACAGGCAGAGGAAGAGGCAGGCCGTTCCACAGGGGTGGTAGCGGTCGGGCAGGTGCACCAGGCCGGAGCCTAAGTGGGAAGTTGGAGAAGGCGCGTGCGATTACTTCAAAGGGCGCACCAGAGTTGGTTGAGTGGCTCACTCACCCTTCTGCTTCGGCACCCTCCTCATCCTCTGTATCTGCACCCTCCTCACTCTCTGCTGTGTGCAGCCTCCAAATACACCACCACCATAGCCCCTCCACTCAAGTCAGAGGAATTATTTTCCCATCCATTCCCAGACCTTACCGATGCGCAGCCATTCTTGACATCGGATGAGGAAAAGGAGGTAGCAATGCTCGCCACCCAGTGGTCTGACGACAGTACCCAGATCAGCCCAAGGAGGGAGGTCCCCGCTGTTGCTGCCTACTCAGAGATCTGAAATGTCAGTGGTGGTGAAGGTGACGTTGATGACGTGTCGATGTCCTCAACCATTAATCCCTCTATAATGTATTTTCTTTATTTTACAATGTCATTGCATATAAATGTTCTGTTGCCACAATATTTAATTTAACTATCTGCTTTTTACTTATTTACACCCCTTTCATTCAAATACAAGAAAAAGGACAAGAAAAAACAAGAACGGAACAGGAAAAAACACATTGCAGTTTTGTAGCTTTTTTATCCGGCTTTTTGTCTGCTGGTGCGTTTTTTGGAGCATAGATACTTCTCATTGCACATTATTAACTGTATATAGAATGTATCTTTTTCACCAATCATAATGTGTATAAATATCATGAATACAGGTATTGTGCTAAAAATAGGATAAGAAGTAGAATAAAAATGCAATAAAAAAAAAAATATGAAAAGATCTCCTGGATTACCATGGCCACTGAGGAAGGAGTAAGGGGCTCCGAAATGCGTCTGGTGAATGACATAACCAGGAGATCTTACAAATAATATGAGACCACGGTAGAGACTAATAATACAGTTACAGTGGAGTGCTCCACGGATATCCCATCTTACAATTGTAAGAACTCTGATAACCAGTGAACAGCCTGAGCGCGATCCCGGATACCATGTGGGACGCCAACACAGAGCTGCGCTACTAAGTTAGACATCCCTTAACTCCAACAGCGGACTGCACGTTTGCGATCAAAGAAGGTGGAGGTAAGTAGTTAACGTGAACAACTGCCACGTGGGACGCCACTTCTGGCATACCACTACCCACCAACTGTAAGTACAGAAATTATACAGGCAGACTAGATGGGCCAAATGGTTCTTATCTGCCGACACTTTCTGTTTCTATGAAAAAATTATAATAAAAAAACGGATGTATGCTAGCCTTCTATATAGGCCCTCAACCATTAATCCCTCTATAATGTATTTTTCTTTGTTCTCTGTGTTGTATATTTTTGTTGTATATGTTATATATTTTTTTTAGTTCTTATGTTGATCCTACATTTTCTTCTCACTATTTTTCTATTTTTCTTACAGGTTTCCTACAGCATTTTTTTTTTTTTTTTTTATTTCATATAGGTTTTTCACATTGTCATATATTCTTCAGAGATTGGAAAGTCTTCAGATCTAGTTGTATGAGGTGGGGGCCTCCCGCCAAGGGGAGATTGGAGTGCTGGTAATCAGCCTGGTGCCGATCTCCCTTCAGTGAAGGGCACCCACCCCCACTCTACAAGAAACCGAAGAGTTCCAACTCCGCATTCAACCCATCAGGTAAAAGCAGTGGTTGAGAAGGACCTGCGATGATGTCACCATCATGTGACCAGTGCAGGAAAGGACAGCAGTGAAGAGGAGAAGTCCTGAGGGAAGATGCTGTAGTGATGTCTGCTACATGAGGAGAGGTAAGTGAAGAAGAGGCAGAGCAATGCTGGGAGTTGTGGTTATTTAACTTGGACTGTATAATAGGACTGAAGGTAGGGATGTTATTTACATGAAACTGTGTGTTGGAGGTGGATGGGGTCATGTTATTTACATGGGACTGTATGTTGGAGGGGGCTGGGGAGGGGGTCATGTTATTTACATGGGACTGTATGTTGATGGTGGCTGTGGGAGGGAGTGATGTTATTTACATGGGACTGTATGTTGATGGCACCTGTGGGAGGGAATTATGTTATTTACATGGGACTGTAAGTTGGAGGCGGCTATGGGAGTGAGGGAAGTCATTTACATGGGACTGTATGTGAGAGGGGGCTGTGGGAGGGAGTGATGTTATTTACATGGGACTGAATGTTACAGGGGTCTGAGGGAGAGCGTTATATTATTTACATGGGACTGAATTTTGAGGGGGAAATGTCATTTACATGGGACTGTATGTTGAAGGTGGCTGGTGGGGAGGGAATGATGTTATTTACATGGGACTGAATGTTGAGGGGTGATTTTTACATGGGATTGCATGTTGGAGGTGGCTGGGGAGGGGGTGATATTATTTACATGGGGCTGTATTTTGGAGGGGGCTGGAGAGATGGTGTGATGTTATTTACATGGGACTCTGGCTAGGAAGGGAAATAGTGTTATTTACATGGGACTGTATGTTGGAGGGGCTGAAGAGAGGGGAGTGATGTTATTTACATAGGACTGTATTTTGGAGGGAGCGGGAGAGATGGTGTGAGCTTATTTACATGGGACTGTATGGTGGAGGGAGGAATATAAAACAGGGTAAGCAATTAGCTTTGTTTCCCAAAGAGAAAAGATAACCGAGCCTCTGGAACCGATAGTTGGAAGGTAGCAATCCTATAAGTCAATGTTCCACCTTTTAAAAGAGGTTTTGAGCCATAGGATTATAGCCAAGCCAGTACATCAGACATCAGACCATTTTGATAGCAGAGGTGTAAATTCCTCCTGAATGGGAAAACATCTTACATGGGACTGCATAATTGTATTTCTAAGATGGACAAGATCCACACCTGAAAAAACCTTTATGATGCAACCAGGTTCTAGATAAACTTGATGGTGTATACCTGATAGGAGATCCATTTTTAATTGTGGGTGCTCATTTAAACACCCCCTGCAGCCTACCCCTAAAATAATGGCCCCTTTTTCCATTTTCACAGTTGGTAAGTATTTAACTGGTGGCTATATTGAAAGATATCTATGGGAATATTGATATTTTATCTTTTTCTTGAGCCACCATCATTCAATAAATCCTGTCTGTTTACTGACTATGTCCTTTTTGAGCATCCATCTTTGCTACCCTCTTGCTCGCAAGTCTCCTAATAGTTCCATTGATTCTCCTGTAGAATCATCAGTCTAACTACAACTTCTTTTGCTGTTAGGGGTCATACAGGAATTCTGTTCACGGTATGCTTTGGGAGACTACTACTCACATGTAAGAAAGTATTACTAGCTGTGGGTTTATGGAATTTTCTCCTTAGAATCAGATTACTGACTGTACGCTTTAATTGGAAATCCAGAAATTAAATATTAAATTAAGTAGGAGGTCAACAATTTATCTACCCTACTAGTGTATACCCTCTGAAAAGGGATTGCTGCCATTTCAAATGCTACTAACCTGTCTCCATAACATCTGCAAGTGAAAGTGAATATTCTGCACCCATTGATACACCACTACGTGTCTGCTCATACATTTTTTTTTTACTGAAGCAAAAACAAATTGTGTTTCACCAACTTGATATTAACCTGAATGATTTGTAAATAGTATTGCAGGTTGTAGTATGGAGGTATATAGCGAAGTGACATCACAACTAGGGTACAAGACTTCTCAAAGTGAATCAGCCTTGAAAACCATAGTTGTCCTATAGATTTTACACCATATGTTAAGACTATGTGATAAGATAAGATTCACCTTTCCAGAACTGCTATCTCAGGAGGCCTTGTTCACCTCTCCACAGCTGCCGTTTCTCATTCTTTTCTGAAGTCATTATGAATCTCAATATGCAAGCTAAGGAGGACTATACAAAGATTTTGGCAGTTCACTTTTAGATTCCTACAGGTCAGTGGGGGCAAGAAGTGCATGTTTGCATTCAAGTCACACAATTTTTCTCATCTTGAGACACACTTCTATGGAAGAGAATTGGGAAAATAAGAGAAACGTTGTTAATTCGTTTTATTCAGAATTTTAGAACTGTTTTGGTCTCCATCATGACATCAGTGATTCCAATTAGTCACACCTATATAATATATGGTATATGTCCACTGTATTGTTGTTTAATTTAATATTTATCCCTCTATTTTTGTGTCCTCCATAGTTGTGTTCACATATTGTAGTCTTAGAATTGGCTACTAGCATCTCACAGCCTTTCCCCTTATTTTTAATTAGATATCTTAACCAATCTTAACTAATTCAAGACCGGGCCATTTAACCCCCTTCCTCGCCGGACACATTTTGGATTTTTTAGTACCTGCGTCTTTGAAAGCCATAACTTTCTGTTTGATTATGTGAATAATTTTTGGGCCTTTATTTTTATGTCATTTTTATTTTAGTATTTTTTTATATAAATGGGAAAATGTAATAAAAGGGGGAAAAATAACCAGTTTTTTTTCTTTTTTTCATCAACTAAAATATGTTTTTATATCATGTCCCCTTTCATAACTGTCATTTTGATAGGGAGACATCTAGTTTATAATTGCCCGGGTCATGTTTAAATTCCCCGGGTCGTATTTAAATTCCCCGGGTCATATTTAAATTCTTTTTACGATTTGTACCTCCCATACGGTCATACAAGACCTTTATGGGGCTGACATATTAGCTGCAGTTACAGAGGGAATACAGCCCCCTTGGGTTGTACTTAGGCTGCTAAGCCTCACTGCAGGGCTGATCTGGGTCTGCTAAGACCCAGCAGTTCGTGCACATACCCAGTTCCCAGTGATCACATGATCAATTGGACCAGAGCAGATCTGATCATTGAGCACTGTTTATACAGCGATGGAGAAGGCAGGGACAGCCATATACATGAGAGAAAAGTCATCTGAACCCACCAGTATCATGGGTTAGGCAATCAATTTCATGGGTATGGGAGTCTGCTTTTTTCCCCCCAAAGGCAGATATTGGAACTGAAAGGGATTGGACATGTTAACCTTCAGTATGCTCATTCTTTAGACATAGGCGCTGCTGCTGGCTGTGGCAGTTTACAGCTATTTTGTATATGGCCAGATATTTTTGGGCTTGATCACTTGGTAGAAATTTTACATGGATTCTGAACATATTAGACATTAAAATAGACTTGAATTCTTATTGTTTTCAGTGACACTCCATACCCTAGTTTATATAGCACAGGTATTTCCACGTGTGAATTTGATATCTACATTTCTTACAAAAATTATGTTCATGTTAATTCCTATCGCTTCGGTGTCATTATCTGATAATATGATATGTACTGTTTGGGGGGCCTGTTTTGTCAGCAGGTAGATTCGGCATGATAAGCTATTTCCACAGGTACAATATCTGGCAGCATCTTATTCACATCTAGTTCAATATTGAAATAGATATGCAAACTCAGGATTAAGGTGGCCATATACTTGCCATGTTTGTTGGCAGATCCAACCAGTTTTGGTAGGATTGGCATACAATCTACAGTATAATCTTTGGGTTGTCCATTAACAATCAATAACTGGCAGCTCCTAACTAAAATTGACTGGATCTGCCAACAAATATATGGCTAGCTTGTTCTGAGGATGTGTATGGAATAGGAACTAGTCCTGTTTTCAGGATAAAGAATAACCCTTTTACATCAGCTAAGGACCAGGGCAATTATTAGATTATTCATTCTGGAGAATAAGTACCTCTCTTCCATATGCAGCTGAGCAGTAAAGTGCACCAAGAGTGGGCACAGCCACTCTGTGGACCCTTGCTCCTCCTGCATCCTCTGCCAGCTACCATTTCTCATTCTTGACTGATAGAACCAGGAGAGATGACTATACAGGAACCTGACCTTTTCACTCAAGAAGGAGATGGAGAGGCTGGCAGAGGAAGCAGGAGGTGCAAGGCTGCACATTGGTATATGGATTGAGATGATTTTTTTTCTCCAAAATGAAACCCCAGATCACTAAGTGAAATCATTACATTCAGCTGAACTAGTTCTACAAGGCTTTGCACCTGGTTTAAGGATTCATGCACACGTCCATTTATTTTGGTTTGCAAACAACGGATCTGCAAAATGCGGACATTGTCCATGTGCATTTTTCTCTCTGCTATCAATAGAAAGGACTATTTCCATACACACTGTGGACAAGAATAGGACAGAAATACATTTTTACAATCACATAAAATTATAATACTTTATTATAAAAAGTTAAATTGTATAAAGTTCTCCTTTCCTACAAGAGTTTCATGGTCAGAAAAAGACACCTGCAGATTTCTTGGTTGAAATTTCATAGCACGCTACTATATGTAGGGTTTCACAGCTCGTCCCTTGGTGCTTTTAGTGGATAGTGCTGGAACTCCTTTGGCACCTCTTCTCCTTTTACTGATTTCTTGTAAAATCCTGCTTCATCCAGTATTGCAGTAATTTCATCAACTGTCTTGTTCCTAATTTTTGTCACCTAGAAAATATACTTGAAAGTTGTTAAAACTGAAATGGAATTAGAAAAGGCTTTAGCCATGAGATGGAGATTAAAGAGGTTGTCCAGCCGTTAATATTGATGACCCATCATCAGGATGGGTCATCAATATCTGAACGGGGGGGGGGGGGGGGATCCGACACCCGGCACCCCCACCAATAAACTGTGATCCTTGTCATTACACTACGGCAGGGATGGCCAACCTGAGGCTCTCCAGCTGTTGCGAAACTACAACTCCCAGCATGCCCAGACTGCCTACAGCTAGAAGCCTACAGCAGGGCATGGTGGGAGTTGTAGTTTTACAACAGCTGGGGAGCTGCAGGTTGGCCATGCCTGCACTACGCCTCTTCTCCGGTGAAGCAGTGGCGTACTGTAGTTACAAGTACTCACTTCATTCACTTGAATGGAGTGGGTACTTGTATTAGCTTGCACTTCCGAGATGCGGTGCAGTGTAGAGAAGAGGAATCGGTGCTCCGCCTCCTCTTCAAACAGCTGATCGGTGGGGGTGCCGGGTGTAGAACGACAGGTCATCAATATTAACAGCTGGACAACCCCTTTAACATGTATATATGCACAGCCCAATATCCCAGCAAATATGTACTTATAATGATCTCCATGCTCAACACTAGATCATGGCTCTGATGGCCTATTGGTTCCCGGAGGGATAAATCTGCCCAAAGGCAGAAAATTATAAACAGCATAGCCAAAACTGATGCTTGGGCCAGAAACATTTTGCTCATATATATGAAAAAAAATATATGAAAGTCCACTTCAGGAAAAAACAATATACTGGGATATGCCTAGTTTAGAGTCTGAGGAGGCAGTTGATGGCACAGGAATTCTTTTTAGGTACAATTGTCTCTCTCAACAGTTTTGTCTGTAATGTTTCATTTAAGGGCAGATATGCATAAGAATATTGCAGTAGTACATGCACCATATTTCTAAAAGGTTGTACTTTTAATTTCATGCCCATACGTCATGGAACTTTTCCTAGAACAGAAAACCGACAGACCAAGTATTCATAAATGGTAAAATGTTACCAAGAAGGACAGTAAGAGTCAGGGGTAGACTGGCCTTATACCCTACAGGGAAATTTCCCGGTGGGCCGATGCCCATGGGGCCGCCCATGCCCTCTGCAAGGCTGCTGGTACATAATCTGATGCTCTCAGCTTTAATTAATGCTAGGAGCATCAGGTACTTATGTACCTGCCCAGCAACTGCAGGTGCTCTCCAGAACTCAACTGTATCACTGTCCTGAGTATGGTGATATGGTAGTATTTTATGCTGCACCATAGTATATGGAATTGCTGGCCCGACCTACTTCGGTTGTCCCTGCCTACTTGTGGCTTGTGTTGGCCCTGCCTTCTTGTGTTGCACCGCCTTCTGGTCAATTTGGACTCGCCTACATCATGGTCCCACTTTTTTTTTTTTTTTCCTAGGGCCACTTTAAGTTCTCGGCCCTCCCCTGGTATGACTTGACATTTTATTTCATTTACCTCATTTATACTTGTCGTTTTCTGCTCTGATAGGTAATACAGAACAAAGTACTTAAAATGCCTCTAAATGGGCTCTAAATCCTCCACATCACAGCAATAGACATAAAGAGGTTGTCCATTTTTTTTTTGTATTTTTACCAAAGTGCCAGGAGCCTGGTAAAATAATAAACATTGTACCTGCCTGTATGCCCTCTGATCCAACACCACCACCCTGTCCTCTTCCTAGGCTGCAGCCAGAAACTTAGGGGCAGATATAGCATAGAACAGTGGTGTACAACTCGTCATAAATTGGGTGCAGCATCCAGCAGTCTGTGCAACTATACTGATATCTGCGCCAGCCCCTGCATGGCATAGATTTCAGTGTTCTTTTACGCCAGTTTCCTGTCTTTGTCCTCATCACAACCCCTTGTTAGGAAAGTGGAAAGGTGGCGGAGAAACACCACTTGCAAAACTGGCGTATACTTGATACCTTATAAATTAGGCAATATTGTTTTCACTGCAGCAGTGACATTCTGAATACTGCTGCAGTAAATAACTGGTCTCAGTAGTGTATGGTGCCAGTAATACAATATAATGCAGCCACAATAATACATCACTGACGGCAGCCCACAGACGTGGACAGAGCAGCAGCACTGAATTTGAGGGAACTCAGAGAGTTACGTTTTTCACTATTTCTCCAGTTTTCCTCCACATTTGTTACATTAAAAAAGGACAACCCCTTTAAATGAATAAATTAATTAAATAGCATTCCGGTAGCTGTCTACCTCCACCACTAGGAGGACAGCTTAAAGGGAACCTGTCATCAACTTTATGTTGCCCATACTAACAGCAGAATAAAGTAGAGACAGGCAAGTTGATTTCAGCAGTCATTTAAAAGTTAAAAGTAAGTGGTTGCCGAGAACCAGCTATACAATCATTGCAGACCGGGCCTGGAAAAGAGTCCCGGCCACCTGAGAAGAGTCATGGTTATTTATGAAGTCCTGCTCTCCTGCCCACCTGCTGATGACTGACAGTCTCCTACCTAGTTTTCTCCCTTTCTCTCTAGGAGAGAACTGCCAATCATCAGCAGATGGGAGGGAGAGCAGGAGATTATGAATAACCATGACTCTTCCCAGGTATACTGGTCTCTTTTCCAGGCCTGGGCTGTAATGCTTATGCTGCTGGTTCTCAGCAACCACTTACTTTTCACTCATGAGTGACACACCACTGAAATCAGTATTTCTATCACTATTTTATGCTGCCCTCAGTGAGGTTAGCATAAAGTTGATGACAGGTTCCCTTTAAGAGCCTACAGAGGACAGATTGAGGTCAACAAGTAGCGATGGTATTAGTTCTTCACATCTGCCCCGTGAAATCCCTTATATACAAACCTTAAGGACCTCGTTTTTATAATTGTAGAAAATGATCTGAGGTTCGATTTCATCATTGGACTCATATGCAAGGTTATGGCTGGAAAAAAAATTATGTTAAGGAAAGCATAAGTTCTTCCACATAGGCAATTTTCATGGTGAATGTTTAAACCCTTTAATGACTTATTTTAAGGCTTTTTATTCTTGACCAATATTGAATGAAGTATAATAATGCTGCAGGTTTGATGCTGTATATCAGGAATATGTTTTTGAAAGTTGCTTGACTGTTCACATATTTTCACGTTAGACCCACAAACCTAAATGTATTTTATTGGGATTTTATGCGATAGACCAACTGAAAAGGAGCAAGCATGTGTGAAGTGAAAAGAAAATTTTACATGGTTTTTACATTTTTTAATAGCTTTGCACACCAAAGGCTGAAATTTTTGCCCATTCTTCTTTGCAAAATAACTCAAGCTAAGCCAGATTGGATGAAGAGTGTCTGTGAACAGCAATTTTTAAGTCTTGCCAGATTATCAAAGGGATTTAGGTCTGGATTTTGACTGGGCCATTCTAACACATGAATATACTTTGCTCTAAACCATTCTATTTGTAGCTCTGGCTGTATGTTTAGGGTCGTTGTCCTCCACCCCAGTCCTCGTTGAACCTCCACCCCAGTCTCAAGTCTTTTGCAGTCTCTACCAGGTTTTCCTCCAGGATTGTCCTGTATTTAGCTCTATCGATCTTCGCATCAACTCTGACCAGCTTCCCTGTCCCTGTGTGTGTGTGTGTGTTGAAGAAAAGCATCCCCACAGCATGATGCGGCCATCACCATGTTTCACGGTGAGGATGGTGTGTTCTGAGTGATGTGCAGTGTTAGTTTTCTGCACACATAGCATTTGCATTGAGGCCAAAAAAGTTCAGCTTTGGTCTCATCTGACCAAAGCACCTTCTAACACATATTTGCTTTATCCCTTACACAGCCTGTAGCAAACTTCAAATGATTTGGGGTTGAGCATTTCCTGACCATGTATTTTTGTCATTTAAATCGTATATTTATATGTAGAGGTGTATATACTCCAATCTAAATGCGCCTTGATTACCATCCATAGGCAGCATTTAGGTGCACCTGTGAGGCCTGCAACATATCAGCCAGCCATGGGTGGGACTCTAAGCCTCCTCCCATTGTATGTGTGGTTAGTCACACTGGAGGGAACTGGGAGCTGTTTGCTGTGAGTCGGACCTTACGCTGCTGTAATTCGCCCACTGGCTCCTGGCACTACCCATACGGTACAGGTAGGTTTAGCGTTAGGTCCCGTGCCACTTGAGAAACCTTGGCTGGTGCACGGGCTCAGGTATGTCCTTAATATAAGGATATACTGGCTAAAGTCTCATTTTTAACATCAGTGTGAGGGTTTAGTCAGCTGTTACTGTTTGCATCCACCACAGTAGTGCACCTATTCTTGTACCTTTTATTCTAAACGTCAAATGATCCTTCCTATGGCTTGCTTTAAAAATGGATTTCTTCTTGCCATACTTCCATAAAGGCCAGATTTGTGGAGTACACTTCTAATAGTTGTCCTGTGAACAGAATCTCCTACCTGAGCTGTGGATTTCTGCAGCTCCTCCAGAGTAACCATGGGCCTCTTGGCTGCTTCTCTAATTAGTGCTTTCCTGGCCTGGGCTGTCAGTTTAGGTGGACAGCCATGTCTTGGTAGGTGTTAGCCCACTGGTCCATGCCGGCGCCCCTACCCATGGGCACGGCCGCCGGGCTCCCTCTTTCCCTCCTGCTGCCATGCGCTGTGCTGACAAGTGCGGGCAGCAGGTAGCTTAACTGTTGGATCTGTGCTCCATGCCAGAGTTTACTTCTTGATGGAGACCTGTACAGTCTGTTAGGGCTTGCATAGGTGTGTCTCTTCTCCCTTGTGGGGCAGCACGTACACGCCCTCTGTCTCACCAGTCTATGGCTGGATTGCAGGAAGTATTTAAAGGCGCTTCTAACCACAGGAAGATGCCTGAGCAACTCATGGTCACTAGCTTGTCTAGTACCAAGTGTGAAGGTGTTTTTCAAGTTCTGCTTTGCTGTGTACCTGACCCTGCTTTTGGAATTATCGGATTTTGCCTGTTTGCCGCCTGCCTTTGACCTTGGATTTCATTTTCAGACCTTGCCTGATCGCTGCCTTCGCTGACCCCGGACTTCCTGACCACGTACCACGTACTTCCCCTTGGTGCTTGCACTGGTATCTCTGACCCCCTGGTCAGCTGCTACTGACTCAAGGACTGATCTGGAGTAGCACCTGGCAACTATCCTAACGGCCCAAGCCTATCCTCACCATCAGAGGCTCTAATGAAGACCAGGTAGTTGCTAAGTCACGCCCCTCCAGAGTATAGCCAGTCAGTAGGTTTGCAGTTGTGCCATATTTCTTCCATTTTCGGATGATGGATTTAACAGAGCACTGTGAGATGTTGGGATATTTTTTTATAACCTAACCCTGCTTTACATATCTCCACAACTTTATCCCTGCCCTGTCTGGTGTGTTCCTTGATTTCCATGATGCTGTCTGATCACTGATGTTCTCTAACAAACCTCTGAGGTCTTCACTGAACATCTGTAGTTATACTGGGAATAAATTACACACAAGTGGACTCTATTTACTAATTAGATGACTTCTAAAGGCAATTGATCACACTGGATTTTATTTAGGGGTATCAGTGTACAAGGGGCTGAATACAAATGCATGCCACAGATTTTTATTTATTAACATTTTTGAAAACCATGTATCATTTTCTTTTCACTTCACACATACTTGCTACTTGTGTTGGTCTATCACATAAAACCTCAATAAAATACACTTAAGTTTGTGACTGTAACATGGAAAATGTGGAAAAGTTCAAAGAGTATGAATACTTTTTCAAGGCACTGTTGTACTGCATTTATCCAATCTTAAAAGGGTTATCCAATTTCTCAAACAGCCCCCCATGTGCCGGGCCCCTCACAGGTAATATACTTACCTTGCTCCCGACACCGCTCTTGGTCCCCTGTGTCAGTGGGTAACATCCAATGGCAGGGGGGAAGGGGACAAGCCTCTCTAGCTTTACCCGTGATGCTAGGCTCGTCCCCGTTCCAACCTGCCATTGGCTGCTCCCCCCCCCCCTCCCCCCGACAACGGATGTTTTCATCCGTGTACAGGAAGAAGCAACAGCAGGAGCGGCACTGGGAGCGGGGTAAGTATATTACCTGTGAGGGGCCCGGCACATGGGGGGGCTGTTTGAGAAATTGGAAAACCCCTTTAAGACGTAAGATGATAAATGGGCTGTTGACACAGCTACCAAGATAGTTGAAATAAAAGGATACTATAGTCCCCAGATGTCCAGCATGAATTTGTAAAGCTCTGGTTTGCTCTTTATAGCACATCCTACGACACTTGGTGCCTGCAGAAAAAAATACAGCAAAATCATAGCAAAATGAATCCTTGTGAGTGTGAACAATACTGAGTTGTAAACTACACAGGTCATTTTTTAAACCACATACAAAGTATACTGTACTTCTTACTCAGCTTAAAGGGTTTGTCCAGGTTCTAGATATTGATGACCTATGTTTAGGAAAAGTCATCAGTATCACATTGGGGTGGGTAGACACCCGACACCCCCACTAATCTGCTGTTCTTAGCAGTCTTTGACACTGGAGATAACAGAGTCGGTAACAGACAGCTTACACAACTGTGTAGTAGCTGTGCCGAGTTACTGCACCTCAGCTTCCATTCAAGTGAAAGGAAAGGTCATCAATATCTGCAGCCTGGATAACCTTATCTGTCCCACTTTTTAGTAGAAAGTGGCAATGCATAAGTTGTAACCTCTCCATTGATCAGCTTATATAATAAATGGTTAAACATATGACGGCCTATATATGAGGTGAATAATATGGTGGCTACCCCAACACAAGCAACTCTACCAGTTGCTTGTGTTTTTTGTACTTATTTTTATGTTACCGTATTTTCCGCCGATATAAGACGACTGGGCGCATAAGACGACCCCCACCTTTTCCATTTAAAATATAGGGTTTGGGCTATAATCGCCGTATAAGACTACCCCTGCCTGCCCAGCACTCCCTGTCTCCAAGATGATCTTCTCCAGTCCAGGGAACTGACCATAGCAGCCAGGGCTTCACTAGCGTCCTAACCTATCTTTTTCTTTTCACATTCCCAGTTTCCCACATAGGAACTACTAGGGGCTGGGAAAAGATGATGGGTCCAATGCCATGGAGGATCTGTGGATGCACTGTTATTGGGGAAGGGGGGGGTCTGTGGATGGCACTGTTATGAGGGGGCGGGATCTGTGGAGGGCACTGTTATGGGGTCGGGATCTGTGGAGGGCACCGTTATGGGGAAGGGGGGGGGTCTGTGGATGGCACTGTTATGGTGGGAGGGATCTGTGGATGGCACTGTTATGGGGAGGGAGATCTGTGGATGGCACTGTTATGGGGAGGGGGATCTGTGGATGGCACTGTTATGGGGAGGGAGATCTGTGGATGGCACTGTTATGGGGAGGGGGATCAGTGGATGCCACTGTTATAGGGAGGGGGATCAGTGGATGACACTGCTATGGGGGGGGATCTATGGATGACACTATATAGCATCTTATGCTATATGTGTCATCCACAGATCTCCCCCATAACAGTGTCCCCCAATACACCGGCCCCGTCGCTCACAGCAGTATAATATCTAAAGATTATTCCTTAACCGGCAGTAACTTGAGCTTTAAATCAGCGCTATGATCTTTATTACCTTACAGTGAAGCTCCAGTAACAGGCAGAGCGGGCGGCGGCATAACGTCACTCACTCACGTGTCGCGCCTGCTCTGCCTGCTTCATTTTTAAAGTGGGCGGAGCAGGCGTTTCACATGAGTGAGTGACGTTACGCCGCCGCCCACTCTGCCCGTTACCGGAGCTTCGTTGTAAGGTAATAATATACCATCAGATCTGAGTTTTCACGATCTCGCTGAGATCGTGAAAAACTGAGATCCGATTGTATATTCTAACCCCCAGGCAAGCGTCCCCGTCACCATGGGAACGCCTGGGGGTTAGAATATACCATCGGATCTGAGTTTACAAGTTTATACCCGGCGTACAAGACGACCCCCGACTTTTGAAAATAATTTCTAGTGTTAGAAAGTCGTCTTATACGCCGGAAAATAACCCTTTTTATATGTAAAGCAAACTGGACTTATTGGCACTTTAAAATAAATGATAAATAATTCTAATAATTACAGAGAGGTACAATAGGTAGGTACAGTACAACAATTGATTGCTATAATTTGGCAGAGGTACATATCTTTGTGGTTACTCTGCAACGAGGCACAGTTTCTTAGGCTACTTTCACACTAGCATTTTAGTTTTACGGTATTGAGATCCGTCAGAGGCTCAATACCGGAAAAAAATGCTTCAGTTTTGTCCCCATTCATTGTCAATAGGGACAAAACTGAACCGAACAGAACGGAATGCTCCAAAATGCTTTCTGTTCCGTTTAGTTGCGTTCCCATACCGGAGAGCAAACATGTTGTAGTTTGCTTTCCGTTTGGGCTAGTAGTGCAGAACTTCCTTGGGAACAGACGAGCTGCAAACTATGCTGAATTAGTAGACAACATGCTTACAACATATGAACAACTTGGGTGCCGAATGTCATTGAAAGTGCATTTCTTACATTCCCGTCTTGACTTTTTCCCACTAAATTTGGGACACATAAGTGATGAACATGGAGAGCGGTTCCATAAAGATATTTCTACAATAGAGAACAGGTATGAAGGCCCCTGGAATCCCAACATGATGGGGGACTGCTGCTGGTTATTGCAGATGCTTGAAGCACTTTAACAGTACTGGGCCTTGATCAAGTAAGACTTTTAAACTGAAAAACTAGACTTTTTGAAATGTTGTTATTCCATTACCTTTTCATACCTTTTCATACACTGTTTACTACACAAACTTTGATGTAGATCAGGTAATTGTTGGAGTAAAACTCGTTCTGTTCAAAATTATTCAATGCTTTCCAAGTGCTTAATTCATTTAGGCATACTTACACATAGCAAAATTTTGTGATGTGTTACAACAATTCTGACTTCAGATTTGTAATCCGCACACTCGATTTAGTATAGGACAAATGTTTTTTGCCCAGTAGCAGACGAAAAGTTTTTTTGGTTGCATGGTGGGAAAGAATGTCCGCAGAAAGAACTTTAGTCCATCGCCCAGATTTCATTGAAGGTGTATGGACAGTGAAAAACTGTTACGGACAATATAGACTAAAATATATTTTGGCCATGTCTACAAAATGACTGTCCACCAATTGGTTGTTCATCTGCTGTTCATTTAACAACCAACCTATCTAATGTGTACTGCCACATTTCTAGAAGGCAACCGAAGAAGTGGAGTGGAGGCAGCAGGAGAAGTGGAGTGGAGGCAGCAGGAGAAGTGGAGTGGAGGCAGCAGGAGAAGTGGAGTGGAGGCAGCAGGAGAAGTGGAGTGGAAGCAACAGGAGAAGTGAGGTGAAGGCAACAGGAGATGAAGTGCTATACCACTCTACTAGCACTGCTGTCATTGCTAATAGTCAAATTATAAAAATCTGCTAAATATGATGTACTTACAATAACAGTGCCTCTGGCTAGTTCAGTGTCTTCAATGAGTACCCTTTCTACTGTGTCAGGTTTGTCATCTGCATTGACGCAAAGAGAGACAGCGAGAACGCACAGGACTGCCTTAAGATCCATCTTCCTAGATGTCACTGAGTAAAATAGAAATTAAGAGTTTGTCGGTTCATATAGTAAGAATGAACCATTATGTCAGCAGGGGTGTTTCTTGACATTGGAACACAGCATGTACCACGTGATTCTCATTATACCAGGCAGGTGTTCCACAATCAGATATTCTCAGATGGAATAAGACTCTTTGTCAAGGTCTATTTAAATGCATTGTTTGTCTTAGTTACATATTACAAAAATATGCGATTTCTCTTCAACTTCACAAACGTGTGATTGTTAATAAATAATAGTCGACAAAAAGTTCATACTAGGTATTATTACATATTTTTCCTAAGTAATTAAAGAGGTTGTCCAAGATTGTGATATATCCTAAGGATAGGTCATCAATATCAGATCAGCGGGGGTCTGACTCCTGATACCCTGCCAATCAGCTGTTTAAAGAGGTGGCAGTGCTTCGGTCAGTGCCACAGCCTCTTCCTAGGCCAATGACATCACGTTGATCAGTCACATGGCCTAGATGCAGCTCAGTCCCATTCAAGTGAGCTGTAATACAAGGCACTATCCAATGGACGGAGCTGTGCTTGATAAGCTGCAAGTGCCACCGACTCCTCAAACAGCTGTATTCCCAGGTGATGGACGCCTGCTGATCTGATATTGATGACCTACACTGGGGATAGATTATCAATATCAGAATCTCAGAAAACTTCTATAAATATAACATTATCCCCCCACACCCCAAAGGGGGTATTGCAAATAGTTTTCTCCCAGAGAAAGTGCCACCTTTTGGAAGTGGCTCCCCTATAAGTTAACTTCTGCCTTTTAAACAAGCCTAAAATACTACACAAAATCTCGAAAAAGCCAGTAGGCTTTTATGGTGACCGTGGTCTGGTTGAGATGAATTATGAGATCCCCATAATGTAAGGCTGTCTATGCAGTGCACATTCCTATTGATGTATGGTGATGTGAAGGCGAGATGGGGGAAGATGGGGGGGAATGGTTTATGACGTTTTGTTCCAGCACTAGGAAATTTGTCATCCATAGAACTGGAGTTCCTCTATAGGTTTCCCAATCTCAGATACTTATGGCATATGAATAAGGATATACTTTAAATGTCTGAGATGGGAAAACCCTTATAAAATCTGATGTCTGTTTCATTCACATCTCTTTTACACAGTTGTATAATGGTGCAAATGTTGTATACTGATGATGTTCCCTATAGCACAAGGTCATAATGCCCCAACTCTTTCCTGTTGCACACATTTAAAAGTAATTTTGTCTACTCCACAATGTCATCTTACTTTTTATGGCCCTCTTAGTCTGAACAATTTTGGGAATAATATGGAGTATGAGGCTATGGAATGCAACAAATTCCAAAATTGTGCATTCAGGTATTTGAAATGTCTTTGAGTGTTTGTATTATATTGAAGGTAGTAGTGCTCACAGTTCATGTTCAGAAATGTAGATATGTCAGGGATTTCTTACCCAATATATCTGTAATGATGCTGGCTGTTCGCAAGACCACAGAACTGGACTTCACCTATAGCAGTCGCCTTTCCCAAGTCTCTTGGAAGTCAGATACTGGAAGGACTTACAGTAGGGCTGAAATGCACAACTGTTGGATTGGCGCAAGAAACATATATGAAGCACATAGCAACACTGGCAGACAATAGTGTACTGAAATATGATTAGATATGTGACGCACCGGAATGGTGAAGCTTTGGAAAAGGTGCTCTCAGTAAAGAGGATTCGCCCTTCCTCTAAACAAGAATACAATCAAATAAGAATATACTGGGCACTCTGGTTCATGGACTACCATATGTTTATTATATAATTCTGGTAAAATACCTTAAATCACTAAAAATATATATATATAATTATTAACAAAGATACTATTATTATAAAACAGTACACAATTCTAAGATAAATGATCCAATACAATATTAAAACATCATGGTGTTATCTCAACTAAAATCGCTAAATCTCATATATAGTAAAAGTCTCTGGAAATCACATATAATGTAGAGAGTAAAATAATAAATAAGGCACTGGGTATCTGTCCGTTCCTATGAAGATAATTCCTGACTACAGGAACAGTTCAGTTAGTTCTTAGGTGAGCGTTATTGCGGCGTCCCGCTTTACTCACTTAAATCAGCGCCGTCTTGTTGGGTCCTTACGAGATCAGCTTGTTGGTAGCTGTTTTTCGGTGCCGTGTGTTGGTGCTGCTGCACAATCAAGGAAAAAAATCCAAAATAGATTTGAGATTTTTGAAGGAAGAGAGTCTTTTTTAGACCGGACACCGCCTCATCATCGCATACGAACGAGGCAAATATCACCCAGGAAGGAAGCACAAAAAGCACGACACAACCAACCAGTAGATCACCACTACAATTTGAGAGACAGACCACAATCACACAGAACACATCAGGATTTCAGAACACCGAGAATAGGGACACACCATCATCAACACAACCTATACAATCACAATACACAACACAACAAAAGATTTTACGAAGAAAGGGGAAGACAAGAAGAGGAAGGAGGAAGGGAACGTCACTATAGCAGATGAGTGAATCACTAGTAACGAATGACTCAGTCATAAACCTGAGTTCAACCATATTGACAGAGACCCAAAATAAACTATTGAACAAAGGCTTGAAATTCGCCCCTACTGAAAAACTGAATAAATTTACAACCTTCATAGGAGTTGAAAAATTCATAAGAAGACTATGCTTGAAAAAATATTTTGCCAAAAATCCAATCACTAGAGAACTTGAAAGGGATATCGAAGTCAAGAAATATGTACACACAAATGTAAAGAATCGTTCAAAAAAATACCCAAGAAACGAAACAAGTCAGGAGATGGCTACATTTAAAGAAAGTGTAGAAAATGACGTACGCAAGATAAAGGATACTAGTAAATATAGACGCCAAAACTTAACTAAAAAAGAGATTGAGATTTTAAAACAACTGCAACAAGATAATAGTATCATCATTCGCCCTGCAGATAAAGGTGGTTCGATAGTTATACAGGATGTAGAGAAATATAATCAAGAGTGTTACAGACAACTTACAGATGTAAACACATATCGGAAATTACTCAAAGACCCAACGGAAAACTTTTTCTCAGAATTAGTTAATCTTTGTGAAGAAGATTTTATACCTAAGGTCCACAAAGACAGTAAGAATCCACCAGGAAGACCCATTGTATCTGGGATTGACTCATTGACCTGTAACCTTTCGAAATATATTGATTTATTACTACAACCAAGGGTAAAAGAGACAAAATCATACATAAAGGACTCCACACAGATAATAAAGAACATAGAAAATATGAAATTTGAGGAAGACTGGTGGATGGGTACGGTAGACGTCCAATCTCTATATACTATTATCAATCACGAGCAAGGCAAACAGGCAGTGGAGGTTCAATTAAAACAAGAAGGCGTCTTAACAAATGAACAGATAGAATTTTTAATTAAAAGTATAGATTTTATATTAACACATAACTATTTTAACTTTGATGGGGAATTTTACGTACAGACTCAGGGCACGGCGATGGGCACCAGGTTCGCCCCCAGTTACGCCAATTTATTTATGGCTAATTGGGAAGACCAAATCATTGCCCCTCGACTAGGGGAGGACCTGGTGCTCTGGAGGAGATATATAGATGATGTGTTTTTTATTTGGAAATCTGGTAGGGATAATTTGGACACCTTTTTACGAGACATCAATTTTAACCTTAAATTTACCCACAATATTAGTAAAGAACACGTAGAATTTTTAGATTTACAAATTTATGTGGAAGAACACACAATAAAAAGTCGAACATATATTAAACCCACTACGAGAAACAGTTACATTTTATATAATAGTTGCCACCTACCAAGTTGGTTGATAAATATCCCGCAAGGTCAATTCCAAAGATTAAAACGTAACTGCACATTTGAGGAGCAATTTGAAGAAGAAGCGAGTAAGATGAAGGAGGCCTTTTTAGAAAAAAACTACCCCAAAGAATTAATAGAAGAATCACTCAATAAAGTGAGAAGGATGAAAAGGGAGGAATTTTTTATAGATCAAATAAAGGATAGAGAAGGAGACAAAGAGGAGATGAGAATTATATTGCCGTTTAATAATGAATACAGGAAGATCCAAAAAATAATACGTACCCATTGGCATCTTTTAAAAAAAGACAAAATTATAGGCCCTTTGATTCCAACAATGCCTCGCATTACGTTTACCAAAGCACCGAACTTAGGAAATATAGTGGCCCCTAACAATTAAAAGAAAGAAAAAAGATACCCATTCTCTACAGAAGTGGATGAATATGGAGGGATTCCACAGATGTGGACAATGCGGGAACTGCAAGATCACTAAGTTCCCACGCAAGACAGTAGAAATAATATCAAAAACAAACCAACACAAACATAAGATTAGGGATTTTTTATCATGTAACTCAGAAAATGTGATATACATAATAGAGTGCCCATGTGGCAAACAATATGTAGGGAGAACGAAGAGGACCCTAAAAAAACGCATTTCTGAACATGTGGCGAACATTAAAAAAGGTTTAGATACACATGCTCTTTCTAAACACTTTAAAACAGCACATGACAAAAAACCAGTTGGTATGGTATTTGCGGCAATTGATAAAGTAAACAAAGAATGGAGGGGGGGGGGGAACCACATAGGCAAAATGTCAAGGTTGGAGACTCAAAGGATTTACAAATTAAATACACTGGTTCCCGGGGGATTGAACGCGGAATTCAAACTTTTCGGATTCCTATAAGTAGGGGGACGCCCCCCACAGATGGCAAAACCCCGTCCAGATTATTTATTACTGGCGGGGTTCGGCCCTTTGTGGAGGGCCTCCCCCAAACCACCTCATCCACGTCCCCTCTTTTTTGTTCAATCTTTGGGACTATATATCCACCACATAGAATTAAGGACAAATATTAATATATATAAAGATTAATGAATGGCCTTTCGGATTTATATAAATATACTAGAATGTAAAAAAACATAAATAATCATGAAAAAAATGTATGAACAGTGACTAGATAACAGTGGGATATTGAAGATAACATGGAGGACTGCAGGCTATTTATGATAAATTATGTCTTATCTTGTATGGATGTCGAGTTAACCAATTTCGTTTCATCTCGGACGAACTTATGATATAATATATATAAAAAAATGTCTTCAAAGGAATAATGACATTTCAAAAAAATCGCACGGATACCGCAGAGTGGATGTATGCGGCATGTTGCCGTCCGGAACGAAACGAATAAATTCCATTTAGGAATTGAATGATATGTCACCCAATAGATTAAAATGTATATGTTCACTACAAATAGAAAATAGCTTTACTGCTAACATACCAGGGAGTAAGGAAATCCATATCGGGTTTTGTGGGAAAAACAACAGCCCACACCTGATTCACGAATTTGGACCTGGAAGTGCTATATAAAGGGGGAACTTATGGGGGTTGGAGTACCACTGAGGAAGGGGCGATATTATCCCCCGAAACGCGTCTGGTTTGGCTCAAGACCCCCCTAAAGATATGCCAGCTTATTGATTGAAAAGGACTCTAATAACGATTACGCCGGAGATACACGACCTGACACGCTGATCCTAAATAACGAACAGGAACACAGCTGAGATCAGACAAGCGTCTGGCTGTGGGAGCGTGGAAGAGGGTACACTGAGCTCGTAGGATACCGGCTCTATTACCTAGCGGAGCGGTGTCCAGAGCGATCATTCTGAACGGCAGAGTCCTTTTTTTCCTTGATTGTGCAGCAGCACCAACACACGGCGCCGAAAAACAGCTACCAACAAGCTGATCTCGTAAGGACCCAACAAGACAGCGCTGATTTAAGTGAGTAAAGCGGGACGCCGCAATAACGCTCACCTAAGAACTAACTGAACTGTTCCTGTAGTCAGGAATTATCTTCATAGGAACGGACAGATACCCAGTGCCTTATTTATTATTTTACTCTCTACATTATATGTGATTTCCAGAGACTTTTACTATATATGAGATTTAGCGATTTTAGTTGAGATAACACCATGATGTTTTAATATTGTATTGGATCATTTATCTTAGAATTGTGTACTGTTTTATAATAATCGTATCTTTTTTAATAATTATATATATTTTTTTAGTGATTTAAGGTATTTTACCAGAATTATATAATAAACATATGGTAGTCCATGAACCAGAGTGCCCAGTATATTCTTATTTGAGTGTACTGAAATAAACTCATCAATAGATGACAGGAACTGATTGAAAACCATGGATGGAGGAGATGGGAGTCTGGCAATGGAGTGGATGGAAGATGGTTGGCATACAGGTCGGCAGGGGATGAATGACAGTGAAGGAAATAAAAATATACTGAACTGACCCTGCTATGAAATACAACCAATCAAAACAGCCAAGAAAAAAAAAAAAAACTCTGCAAAAAGGCAAACTTCAATGCTGACAACCATGAAAAACCAGAGGACCAAGTAGTTATGGAATCTGGAAAAAAATGCACATAGCATACGTTATCCCCAGCAACCAGAGGAGAAAAAAGCCTAGACATGTAAAGGCTAAGCAATCAACAACTCCACCCAAAATGAACCAGGCTAAGTTAGGCCATAACCTATATGGATGCATGGCAGTGGCATGGCAATTGCCCCAATAATGCTAGTAAATTGATGGAACATGAAGCAACAAGGAAATCTCATTTACTCGTAACAATATCTGGGCCGTTCATATGCCAAACAAAGATCAGACACGATAAAATGTAATGCACAATGGTTGTCAATGCAATATTTTATTGGACTTAAAAAATAAATTCAGACATCATATAATGTACATTCCAAATGTAAGAACCAATTCAAATGATATAGTCAAAAACAAGGAAGGCCTTTTTTTCTACATAAGGCAGAATGTTAATCATGAAATGGGTAAACGCAGCTTGAAAAACTGCATAGAAATTTACTGCAGTGTAGATAACCATTTTCTACATTACAACTGTAGTTAAATGAGCTATTCTGCGATTTTAATATTGATAGTCTATCAATCAGATATCAAAGGCCATAAATATTTGATCGGTGGGTGTGCAGGGTCAGAACCCCACTAAGGGATGCCAACCTTCCAGAAATTTCTGGACAGTCCATAAAAATAGGCAACTTTTTTCCAAATTCTGTAAAAAAAATAAAAATAAATCGTGTCTCAGAATTTTTTGAGGCTGGTGGTATTTGACTAGATTATTTCAGCGGTAATTATCATCATTTTACAGCTCACAGCAAATGCTGTTAATGAGTTCTTATCAGTATATTGAACTATAGACATGTATTACTATTAAAAAAAAATTACTATTACATGTATAATCTTTATCATTCATTATGGTTTTCCAATTTTTTCATAAAAAATGTTGACTATCTGTGATTTTGGGATAAGCTGTCCAGAAAAAAGAAAAATTCTGTTTGGCAACCCTGCCACTGCTGATCAGATATTCATGGCCTTTCCTGATCAGCTGTTTCAGAATACCTTCAGCAGCGGATGTCGGTACCAGAGCTACACAGCTCTGTCCATTGTGTACTAGACAGAGCTGATAACTGCACCCCTGCTCCCACTGAAATGAATAGAAGAGGTGCTGCCGTTACATGCTCCACCCTCTGCTCAATGGACAGAGCTGCCTCTGGACCCCTGTCATTCAGATATTGATGGCCTATCTTGAGGATTTATAAGCAAAGACCCTTTTTGGGCCAGAACATATTTGTAAATATTAATAACCAATAGCCAAAAGGTTATAAAGTTCAGTTTTTGGCCTATTATTTATTTCTTAAAATATAACTTTTATTGTGGTCCTGTTTAAAATAAAATTAATTTTATTTTAAACAGGACCATAATAAAAGATATATTTTAACAAATAAATAATAGGCCAAAAGCTCAACTTTATAACCTGTGGCTATTGGTTATTAATACCTATCTTGAGGATAACCCATCCATAGTAAAGAAGTGAACAACCCCTAAAAGGACGAGGAAGAAAAAATAATAATACACTAAATTACTATACAAGTACACATAATCCTTTTACAGACCAGAACTGGGAATAATTTCTTGTGTTTCCCTGAAAATGAATCGACCAAATTATCTTTCCTCTGAAGTACAACATATACTCAATAGTATTTACAAAAAAAAAATAAAAAAAAATCACTGTAAAAAATGAATTCTTCTTTTTAATAGGCTAATATAAATTTTATCCCACCTCTGCTGTAAATACACATACAATATATTTCCTTTTAAACCAGGACAATAAATTACAATCTGTTTAACTTATAGCAATAATGTCAGTTTTGGCCACTTTTTACAGACTGGGAGGTGGAACTATATACATTATATATGTTTATGAAAGGAAATAATATTATTTTTCAAATTGTATATATTACATTTTACAGTGTATATATATATATATAGTAGAACTGGTTTAGTTGCCCATATCAACTAATCAGATTCCACCTTTTATTTTTAACAGCTCCTTTGGAAAATGAAAGGCGGAATCTGATTGGTTGCTATGGGCAACTAAACCAGTTCTACTTTACACCAGTTTGATAAATCTCCCCCAAAGTGTATAAAAATAGAATTGACTTTTTTATTGAATGAAGGGTGCACTATATAGTAATGTTGTAGCAATATCTATCGTGTAGCTTATTTGTATTGCTTTATTATATTGTCCTTCCCTTTATGCTATGCTAATGCATTCAAATAGCAATTATTCAGATTGCCTATAAAAGGTATATTATATATATATATATATATATATATATATATATATACACACTACTGTCTATATTACTGTCTATGAGAATGGCTGAAAATAGAATTGGTCATGCAGAGGGCATTAATAAGTGATTATAATGACTAGAAGCACTCCAACGAGCAGTGGGTGAGGACTCACTGTACCAACTAACCATGTCATCCTTGTGATCCCCTGGTTTTCACCCTTTAACTGCTATATAGAGATCTGGCCTTCACTGTAGGGGTCCCTACCCACCAAGCCACTACCTCTTGGAATAGTCCCAGTGTAGTCTGCCGCTGACCAACTGGGATCATAGACACCAGAGAGAGACATCAAGGGAACGAGCAATACTCGTAGTCAAGAAACAGGCCGAGGTCAGGGTAGGCAGAGTTTTTGTGTATCTGTGAAACTGGTTCAAGGTTGGGGTATGCAGCAATGGTTCAATATGGTAGTCAGGCAATAGTCAGGGTAGGCAGTGGATGATGAAATTTGATGAGCAGGCAGAAGTACGGTATATGGGCAAACAAAAAGATCAGCGCACCTTCACTGAAACACTAGCAAGCTAGGAACCTAAATATCAGGCAAAGAGTGGAACAAACAGCCCAGAATAAATAGGAGGATTGATCGGCACCTTAGTCAGCAACTGAACAGAAAGCAAGAGAGAAGGTTAACCTTTGCATTACTGCAAACAGAGAAGTTTCACTGAATATTAGCAGTGATATACATAGTGGAGTGATGCCAGCCCTCCCCGGTATAGCAGTCCAGCATAATAAGCATTTAATATGACACAAAGAGATGGCTGTACTCAAGTCCACTGCATAGAGTGTCACAGGTGCAGGAGTAGGTTGCTGTCAGGGTCCTGGGTTTCAGGTGGTGCACCAAAAAGCCACTCCATTTTGGTCAGGTATTTCCAAGGAAGGCAGAAATACCAAACTAGAAGGAGAGGAAGGATCCAGCGTGTTGTAGTAAAAATACCCTTCCTAGTAAAAGCTATACGCATTTACATGTTTCAACCATCTAGTGTGGTCTTAGCCCGCACTAGGCAAAGACCTTACTACAGTAGATGGCTTGAACATGTAAGCATATGAAGCTTTTACTAGGAACATATATTTTTACTGAAATTATCTAATAAAGCCTTAGATTTTATACGACATGCTGGATCCCTCCTTTCTTACTTTGGTCTTTCTACAGGCCTAACAAGCTGTGGATCCATTGTGGACTGGGTTGTACTTTCTCTGGGTGACCTGGTTGTGCAATACTACAGAATTTCCAAGGTAGGGCATGGAACATAATATTTGCTAGACTTTTGTTAAGGAAAGCCTAGCTACATCTGGGGTATCCAAGGATTGAAAAATGAATTACTATCCAAGGTCAATGGGACACCTTTCTATTCCTGGTCACCAAGATCTGGTTACTAAAACTTTTTATTAAACCTACTTGAATGGAAGAACAATATAATGAAGTCGTAAATATTTTTGACGGATATAAAAAAAAAAAAAAAAAAATTACATTATTTGGGACAGCAGCTTAAAATTTTTAAATGTATAAAATTAATATACCGGTATGTTACAGATTAAAACCGTTTTTCTTACAAGATTTTTGACACTTGACATTTAATAAAAATCAGCAAAGATAGGTGGCTAATCATAATAGTCCAATATTTCATTCATCCATGAAATGTAGAGAACTAAAGTGACAAGAGAAAACCTTCAGATCAAAGTAACCAAAGTAGTGATGTTCTCAGCCAACATGCAGTTTCAATTTCCCAGCTAGGTTCAGTAACATAAAGATAAATCAATTTTGCAGCATTACTTTTTCCTTCATAGACTGAAGAATAGAACGGCTTCAGCATATGCTTGTCATTGAGCCAAAGTAGGATGGATATGGATCAAGAAGTATCCAGAAGCAATCACAGTGTTAATATGTTTAGCATCACCATTCCACATGCATATTCGCTGAGATATAGTTCCATCCTTGACTATGAGCCTTTCCCTGTTAGCCAGGAGATATCACCAGTTCTATGAGAAAATCAGATAAAAAAGAAGTCATTAAACCCATCATTGTTCAGGGAGTCAAAAGGTGGTAGCGGCATATGAGACAAAGGAGGAGAAGGCATATGTTTTAACAACCATGCTTTGTTATATGGTCAAATGTAAAAGAAAATATTATTTTTGTTTTCTACCCAGATTTCGTCTGCATTTTAGTCAGTTTTTAATAACTATTTTACATAAGTATTTGTAAGCCAACACCAGGAGTGGAACAAAGAAAAAGAAGTATAAGAGCTTCCTTGTTTCAATCCACTGATGTAACATACTTCTAAAAATACTCAAGTGTTAAAGAAGCATGCCAACAAAAAAATGTACTTTCCCATTAGAAAGGTACATGATGTAAACTGTAGTGAAGGTAATCTTCTGACTGTAGTCATGAGTTGTCCTCTCCTGTTTGGTCCTGTTCAATTGACTCTTCAACTGACAAAGTGTCTTATGTGTGGACAGGAAGTCCGTTTCTCTATTCAATTCTATGAGGCTGACATTGAGGCTTTCATAGGAATGAATAATTGAAATGACTTCCTGTCCACACATAAGACGTTGTGTCAGTTGAAGAGTCAGTGTCGGTCACATTACAAATCTGAGGATCAGAAGGTAGTGGTTAACTCACAACTACCGTCACCAACAAGAAAATAAACTTCACTAAAGGTTTACATAAATTACATTTTTAACAGGCCACAGGATAAAAATGTGGGAGGCTTCTTTAAAGGGACACTACCATCAAATTTTTTTTTATCAGATATCAACAGTCTACATATAAATATTTTATGTATCTTTAACATAAAATGGGTGGATGGTTTTCTAGATTAAATATATTGAAGTCACTCCATGTGTTCTACTTCCTGTCCTGGCTCCGCCTCTACTTCCTCCTTTCTTTGGACTTTTAGCATGGCAAACAGCCTTGCTTAACTTTCTCAGTCAGACCATTTACTGCAACCAGAGAGATGTACTCAATTAGAGCATCACACATTACACTGACAACTGCAGTGCTCTTCTGTGGTCATCTTTATCTATCATACTGTTTATCTATCTGTCTACCGTTCTAGTTGTTACAATGACTATTCATGGGTGCCGATGTCCGGTGCACACAGGTGCCAGCTTCCTATGTGTGAAGTTGTACTCATTGTAACTGTCTTCAGCACTGCTAGGGTTACACTTCTCCTGCGAGCTACTGCATGGCTGTGTCCAGTTGCTAATCAACCACTCCTATATAGATATGCTGCTGACCTCATTTTCTTGCCTTGAAAGAAAACAAGGTCTGCACTTATGTATGGTTGTGGGTGCTTGTGGAAGACTTGTCGGCCAGTATACTCAAAAGTTCACAGCACTCCAAAACATTAGATGTAATTATCATATTTCATTTACACTTCCAAAAGAAAATCCAGGAATGTAATAATAATATATATAATTGCATGATAATCTTAGATATACCACTTAATCCTAAACAATAGGACTTTTTGGTCTTCGGCCGGTCGTCGACCTGTATCGACCTTCATCAGCATCAGGTTTCTGAAGCTTTGTGACAGGAGGTATAAAGAAAGCCTGGATGTCCACTTTCTTGCCTGTTCAATTGATCTCTGTTGGCCTCTACAGATCTTGCTAGGTGTCTCTCTAGCTAGCAAGAGCCAGTAAAAGGGCTTTAATTCATTTTCCTGCCCGTGTACCTGACCTGTGTCCTTTCATTATACTGTTCCTGTGCTGCCTACCCTGACCTTTGGATTGTTCCACACATTAGCATGAACTCTGACAGCCCTGACCTTTGCTCGTCTCCTGACCAGTTTCTCAGATTCCCCATGGGCCAGCAGCCAACTATACCATGACTACTCAAGGAAGTAGTGGTCTATTTGGTTCCCTGAAAATGGCAGCACTGATTGGATAGAGTGAGTCTGTGCAGGTACACACCCCAACTGTTTACCACCCCTCTGTACCTTTACTGCAGACTGCTAGCAATTCATTCATAACTTCTAGTAGAAATAATAGAGGAATGGCACAACATAAGAATAGATGATCCAGAAATGATATTACATGGAGAATGCATGAAGCTATTAAAACGGGCATGTCAGGGGTGGTGACAGGTCATCTTTAATTGCTATCCTGAATTAAGGTACTTTATACTGGATCTAGCACGGGTACCAGCGATTTTATTTTTGCTTGTCTGGAGAGCTGGTCCGTTTACTCCAAGTAACGTGGATCATGAGACCCTTGCTGCTGATCTTAAACCCTGCTAGGGCCTATTATAGTTGTTGTGTCTGATCACAATAATACCAGGTGAGCACCTCCAATTTGTCCTTATATCTCAACACTCTGTCACAAAGGGTATTATTCGATGTTGTGCTCTGCCTCATTTTTTATATGTAGTGGTTTTATTCTTCTATGTTGGCTGCTACAGAAGGTCAATATTTTGTATTTCATTTTAGATGGTATAGCACTAAAAAGCCTAAATAAACTTGTTTCCTATGAATATTGAGTTACAAATACCCCTTTATAATGGAAGTGTCCTGTAAGCCAATATATCTACCTTATAGCCAGTTTTACACACGTGTATTATGGGTTCATGTTCTTTAGGATTCATTCACACGATCGTGCTGTGTTTTGCGGTCTGCAAATTGTGGATCCGAAAAACACGGATGCCGCCTGTGTGCCTTCTGCAATTTGCGGAACAGAATGGACGGCCCATTATACAAATGCCTATTCTTGTCCGCAAAACGGACAAGAATAGGACATGATCTATAATTTTTGCAGGGCTGCGGAACAGAGCAAATGGGTCCGCACCCGAGCCGCAAAAAAATGCGGCTCAGATGCGGAACCAAACCACGGTCGTGTGAATGAGCCCTTAAGCTGTACAGTCTCTTTTCAATTACATGTTAGAATCCGGTGTGTAGGGGCAGTTATTGAGACTTTATAACAAATGGCATCATTCACTATCACACAATATTACGCCTCCTGGGTAGATATCACCCTGACCTACAGTGTTAAGGGGCCTTCACATGGGCTGAGAATCCGCCAGATAATCGCTAACAAGCCTTAATAGGAACGCTCGTTAGCGATTATCTGGTGGTGTAAAGGTGCCACTGCTTACCCGATGAATGAGCTCTGGCATTAGCGATCCCTCCTCCCCATACTGTAAAAGAGATCGTTGCATGTAGCGGTCTCCTTCACTGACGAGCAGGTGCTTCCAGGAAGGAAGTGTTCGCCTGCTAAATTGTCCCATCTAAAGGGACCTTTGGTAACACACCGGCCTATATATGTCAGCCCATGCAGCAGCGCACAATAACAAGGTCATAACAAGGCACAGACTAAAAATAGTCCACTGTAAACGTCTATTAACTTACTTGCAATGACGAACAAACATCCTATACGGATGGAAGCATTAAAAGATAAAAAAATTATTACAGATCATATCATTGTACAACAAAGATCTGATTTACCGTATTAAAATTTATATTCTATATTAATTTTTGTTGTGGTTTTGCTTTGGTTCTTGTCAGAATTTTTATTAATTTCAATAAATAACAATCTATAAAATTTAGAAAAACAATACAGCCATGTGTTGAGTATAACTGCAGCCAACACAGACATCTGTGGCATACGTGGTTCTCGAGAGTAAAAAATTACTTCTTAAAAGGGTTTTCCTGGAATACAATATTGATGACCTACTATTCAGTGCTACCTACTACCTACCTACAAACATTTAAATTATCACTCATGGGACAAATTTAAGCCCTGCCCTGGTAGGAGGTGTTCATGTGTGTTTTACGGTATGGTTGAAAAACCATGTCAAGGGTTTGTGGACTGTAAGCTCATATGGCCAGGGTTCCTACTTAATAGATCTAATGTTTGTTTGGTCTGTAGCAAACTACGAGTAATTTATCAAGCCCAGTGTGCCAATTTTCTGACGTGAAAAAAGTTGCAATTTTTTTTCTCCACTAGAGAAGCTTTTCTAAAAAGTGGGTGGGGCTCAGGAGAAAGGACAGGGAGACTGTCAGGAGACAAATGTATCATACTGTACACCAGAAGCATCCCATAAATTATAGCTGACTTCTACATCAGCTCTTCGTAAATCTGATGCATGTTACTCCAAAAGAGTCTGCCCCACTGTTATAAATGTTATGTTTTACCTTAATGCTTTGTAGATCCTGATACAAGTTGATCATACTATATAAATAACTATAATGACGATAACCCGCCGGTCATTTCTTTGCTATTTGCGAAAGTCCACTTTTCATCCCAGTTTTTAGAGAATCATAATTTTTAATGCTGTTGTTACCAATAATAGAGGCTCACTAACTTCCTTCCAACAGTGACTACTTACTCAACATCCCGCTTGCGTATAGATTTTCCTGATGCCATGACTTCTGCTACTTTGGACACTATAGGGTCATAATTCATACTGGCAACTGCAATGACTTCATCATTACTAAAATATACAGAAACAGCAACTTCAGTAAAGTATTACATTTGAATGTCATACAAAAATGAAACATGATGTGCTTTTTACTTAAACTGTATCTGTCATTTTTTTTGTAATGTGTAGGGGCAGTGACACTGACCATTTCTAGATTATACTTTAATTACTGAAACTGTACATTTCTATTAGACAACAGCTCTAAATGCGCCCATTTTGTGCCTTAGCAACGCTCGCAGTCAGTGTGAAGCAAGTCTCCACAGTTAAGTTGACAGAAGACAGGGATCTATTTTTCTAATAGAAAAGTACAATTTTCTAATAGAAAAGTACAATTTCAGTAATTAAAGTATATTAGAGAAAATGGTCAGTGTCACTGCCCCTACACATTATTAAGAAAAAAATATATAACAGTTACATTTCAATTCTGTTTTTATTAAAACAAAAAAGAAGCATAATCTTAGAGTTCTTGACAGTAACGGCAAAGAGATGATCAACAATGAACTTGTAACCCCTAGTGAAGTCATCACAAGGCTGGGAAAGATCTTTGCAGTATCTTTTCCTTTTCCTGTAAGGACTTTAAAGATTAAAGAGGACCTTTCATCGGTCCAAACATTGTGAACTAAGTGTCATGATCTGTACAGCGGCGCCCAGGGATCTTACTGCACTTACTATTATCCCTGGGCGCCACTCCGTTCTCCCACTATGTCCTCCGGTATCTTCGGTCACTTGGTTTAAGTAGGAGGAGACTGCCTTTGTTCTCCTGGGCGTCTCCTTCTCCTAGGCTGTAGTGCTGGCCAATCGCAGCGCAGAGCTCACAGCCTGGGAGAAAAAAACCTCCCAGGCTGTGAGCTCTGAGCTGCAATTGGCCAGTGCTACAGCCTAGGAGAAGAAAACGCCCAGGAGAACAAGGGCAGTCTCCACCCAGTATAACCAAGTCCCCTAATTCTCTGCCTACTATAACCAAGCGAGCAAACATACCGGAGGGAATAGTGGGAGAACGGAGCGGCACCCAGGGATATTAGTAAATGCAGTGAGATCCCTGGGCGCCGCTGTACAGATCATGATACTTAGTTCACAATGTTTGGACCGATAAAAGGTCCTCTTTAAGGCAATATGACATTTTCATAGCTTTTTTTTTTTTTTTTTATTTAAACAATTTTTTTTTTATGGTTTGTCTCTCCATATTTTGACATCTAGACTTTTTAATCGTTCTCTTGATGGAATTCATGCCTTTTTTGTAGGGCAAGCTGTAGTTTTGATTGGCACCATTTTGAGGTGTTGCGACATCATTATTTCTGTACATTACCATGTATTTATCATACTGTTGTGACATCATCGTAATTGCTATACTGTGACATCATTCTGCACATTATGGACACTATTGCGACATCACTTTGTGCATTATCCTTGTACAATATGGAAACCAACATGGTCATAAGCTTCTCATGTTCTGAACTTTGCTTGAAGATGGTCATGGTGGAGTGGGGTCCCATTCCAAGTTTGGCTATGGGGCTTCATGGGTACTTGTTATGCATGTGATAGTGTCATATACCGGAACATCAATATTGCAGTTTGTTAGCAAGCAAAGGCAGGAGGACTGGACCAGTGGTGCAGGGAACACCACTGAAGAAAGAGGTGAGTGTAACATTGTTTTTTTATTGTAGCCAAGTGGGGTAGCTTGTTTGAGATTTTTAGTTACAGTATCTTGGACAACCCTTTTATAGGAAGTTGTAAAATCTCTTTGTAATGAGCTCCCCATAGTAGTGGCTGCAGAAAAATGCTGTAAATCTATGTCGGGAACAGTAGAAGTTCAGCTCTGGGTCCCTTCTTACCCCGTGCCCAATAGAAGTCACATAGTCTGCCTCTATGGTAGATATGCCACCGAGTGTCTCCATGCTCAACTTTTAATGCTATATTTGTGTAACTTAAAGGTTTAACTTTAAATCTTCATATAACTATAGCTTACAGACAATTATCTGTATTAAAGGGATTGTTCAGTTTAGAAAACAGAGGAGAGGTCATCTGTTTAGTATTTTTCATATGTTTAGACAAATGTAGTGCAGTGTGGTTACAAAAAGTGTCTCCCACCCTGGAGGACCTGTCCTGGTGGTGCAGGAACACTGAGCACATGCTGCCAAGTTCCATCCTCAGCTACAACAGGGGGAAACATATTGTTGAGGAACTCTTCTAAAAGTATAAATTGTCCACAGCAGAGAATCCTTTTAATGGCCCTTTAAAGGGCTAACTTATTAGAGGGGTTATCTCATGAAAACAGCTCCTACCCAAATCCTCTAACAGGGCATATAGCCATCATAGAGCACGTCTCAAACTCAGAACTCTCCTCTATGAGCCAGGATGGCTCTGTTGGATTCGATCAGTCCATGTGTTACACGGATAGCTATTGATATGAATGGATACCATGTGATACTGCATTTGCTCTGCAGCAGAAATGCATGGCTGCTGCTTCCAACAACAAAATCAGCTGATTGAGTATATTATACTGTATAAAATATATCTGCAACATACCTCATTCTCTATTTAGTTTCAAAGTTTACTATACTTATTTTTTAACTTTACTTTACTAAAATATTTAAAAAAAAATTACAAAACATGTTAAACTTTTTTGTGATAACATCTTAAAAAATGATTACAGAAATATATAGTTATTACATGATAACAATAGTATGCTACAGGACTTACCAAACAGCACATTTCTCCATGTTAGTGTGGAGACGTTGTCTCTTCCTTTAATATTTTTATGAATCATAGAAAAGCCGTGAGATACTGATTTGTATCACAAAAAAACTTTGATTTCATTGAAAATTTTGTCCTAATTACTGTATTTATGGACTGCTGACATTTTAGTCTCAGATCATCCAGACTGACTATTCGCTCTTGAATTATCTGTGCTATACCATAGTCCATAAAATACGGTAATTAAAAGTGTGTCATGCAAAACTGGAAGAATATTTCCTGCTTAATGTGACATTCTGTTACTTTTATGTCCCCAGGATTGGCAAATTTGTAGCGGTTACAGATAGAACATCAGAAAGAAATGTCGTATAGTTTTAAATGGAGATCCCACCAGCTTAGACTGAACAACAGAGTTACCAACTGACAAAACATTAAATAACTTTTCCTGCATTTTCTTTTAACAAAAAAAAGCGAATAAATCCTTATAAACTACATTCAGTTTACAAGATGGGGTGTCTTATGCCTAGTGACTAAAGGAAGCACTTAGGCTCAAGCTACACAGCAACATTTGATCATTTTAATGACAGGATTACTGCGACCTGTCCAATATTTTGTGACAGCTCAGGTGCAACCAAACATCACCATGTAGAATGAGCTTTAAAGAGTCACACAATTTCATTTAATTTAATAAAGAATAGTATAACTAGCAAATTTCTAAATCACTTAATTAAAAAAAATTGTGCCTGCATCCACCTATACCAAAGATGTAAAGTCATGGCGACTAGGGTTCTCACTTCCACCTAATTTACAGTCCGTTGTCAGGCACGATCCATCCCTAGTAACAGAGACACAGAAGATGGCTCACAGGAAATGGGAGCATGTCAGATTTAGGGCAAGTGGGAAGTAAGGGAAAGGACATCACAGCAGTACATTGCGGTCAGATTTCACAGAAGGGATACGCACCCTGCTTTTGAGTGAAATGCATCTAGCTGTTGTAGGAAGGTGCAAGGGTCCATCATTGACGTAAGGGACGTGTCAATTATAGCTTGCTGCTTTTTCCCAAGTGCTGATTTTTATAAGTGCATTGGAGATATTCAGGAGACTAACTCACAGCTTTTCCACTGTAGCAGAAGTTCAGCAGTGGTTCTGGTGGATACTCAGACACTGTTTCAAAACAGTGCTGATTTTTATAAGTGCATTGGAGAAATTCAGGAGATACTCAGGAGGTAATCTGGAGGTGGATACAATCTAAACAAGTAAGATTTGTTTGTTTATAATCTTTACCCTCTTTAAAATTGCAGACCTAGTTCTGTGCAGGAATTGTTGTGCTTTTATTTCAGGTTCCACTCTTCAGAGGTTTGGATGCTGTCTGATCTGGAGAGCGCTCTCCATAATGCAGAAGGAAATTGAATTTTTGAAATCTGAGATTTGTAAATTAACCGTTAAACAAACTCAGGCTGAGAACGTTGCAATGCCACTGCCACAGAGGCCCCCTAGAAATGGAAGATGGGTTACTGCAGGTTCTGGTAGACTGAGAGTTGTTGATAAAAGACATGTCCTACAGTCTGTGGCTCTCCATAATTCATTTGCAGCACTTTCAGAGTGCAAGAGCAATATGGAGGATGGCTCAAGCACAGTGGGTGATCAACAATCATCTCCCATGCCTAAAGTATGCAAGACTGCAGCCAAAGACAAAAAGGAGAAGGTGAAGACTGATAGTAAGCAGCTGTTGGTGGGATTCCATCATAAGAGGTGTGAAGTTTGAGGAAAATGGTGTTGTGAGATGTCAACCTGGTGCTACTGCTAGCATTAAGGAATTCAATGTATGGCTTGGAGAATGGTGTCTGAACCGAGGGTTTGGCTTTGTGTCTCATGTTACACCATGACTATCGCCTGCCTCATAATCTGCAATTGCTGGGCCTTGGAGTCTGGGTCTTTGTTTCGCCGGGCTCGTGGTCGGGGACTGTAGCGCTGCATGACTGGCTGTGGCTGTTATATCTTGACCCGTCCTATCCCCCTTGCTGTTAGGCATCCTGCACTCACCCGCTTCAGTGTTTTGCGGTGACCCCCGAGGGCTCTGATGTTGCGAGCTTCCATCTTCTGATGCTCAAGGGGATCCAAATCTGGTCATAGATGGCGGGCTGGGGGAGGACTCTGCATGTGAGGTTCGTGCACCGGCGCCATCTTTGTCCCGATCTTGTCCAAAGAAAAACTCTAGCTTCCCTTGCTTTTTCATACTCTGTTTTCCTCTGGTCATCATCAGGGCTGATTACGGTACCATATGGCACCAAGAGGTAAGCTTTAAAACACGATTTGAGGGTTGTGCTGGACTGAGATGCTATGCAGGAGCAGGAGTTCTGAAATCAAGCGGCCATACTCCTCGGCTTCACGGCCATGCCCCCTCTTGTGTCTCATGTTAGCTCTCGTTGGAATGGAAAAGAACTGTACAAGAAAGATGGTTTGCATCTTTCTCTCAAGGGAACGAATGTCCTCAGTGAACAGTTCCAAGTATTTGCTAAGGAGCATTTAAACTAGGAAAGGGGGCAAAAGAGTGATAATCCAGCAGTCCGACTGCCCCCCGGAACAATGCCAGAAGATGCCAGTAGCACAAAGGTTAAAAAATGACAACCTCAGATTCTTGTCTACAAATGCTCGCAGTTAAGGGAATAAGATCAATGAACTTGAGGCTATAATAGCATCTGAGAATATAGATTTAGTGGCTGTTACTGAGATGTGGTTCAATGGGAGTAATGACTGGGATATAACAATACCAGGGTTCTCTCTATACAGGAAAGACAGAGAAGGTAAGAAGGGGGAGGGGTGGCCCTGTATGTGAAAGATAGCATGAAATTTATTTTGATACAAGTTAGCAAGACCAATTTAGAGTCAGCTTGGGTTACCTTGCAGCTTGATAATCATAAGCTAACCTGTGTAGGTGTGATATATAGACCACCTAGCCAAGTCAAAGAATTAGATGATCTACTAGTTGATGAAATAGCTAAAATGAAATTGAAGGGGGAAGTTATCATTATGGGAGACTTTAATCTTCCTGATGTAAACTGGAAAACCAAAATAGCTAGTTCTGCCAGGAGTACAGATATTCAAAATTCCCTACTGGGATTATGTTTACAGCAAGTAGTTGAGGAGCCAACCCGGAAGGAGGTCATTTTAGATTTAGTATTCACAAATGGGAATTTGGTATGTGATATTTCTGTAGGGGAAAGCTTGTGATCTAACGATCACCAGTCAGTGTGGTTTACTATAAGTACAGTGACTGAGTCACACCACACAAAAACAAAAGTTTTAGATTTGAGAAAAACTGACTTTTCTAAAATTAGATTAGTGGTATACGAGTCCCTATGAGATTGGAACAGTTTCAATGGAGTCCAGGAGAAATTGTACTATTTAAAAGTGGCACTATTGAAGGCAACAGAAAATTGCATTAGGCTTGTCCGTAAAAGCAAAAATTTAGGAATTATAAAATATAAAAAACGAGGATGACAGGCAAATTTATAAGATTAGGCAGAGAGAGGCCAAACAAGTTATAAGAGCGTCTAAACCACAGGCAGAAGAGAAATTAGCTCAGTCAGTGAAAAAGGGCAATAAGACATTCTTCAGATACATAGATGATAAAAGGAAACTAAAACAAGGAATTGATAATAGAAAAAATTAGCAAGCATGTATGGCCATACAGTTTATAGGAGGACTTTTGTTGCGGGTACGTCCACTTGTTTAACCAGACGAGTTTCGGGAAGATTCACTCTCCCTTCCTCAGTGGTCCTGGAAGGGAGAAGGAGAGTGAATCTTCCTGAAACGCGTCTGGTGAAACAAGTGGATGTACCCGCAACAAAAGTCCTCCTATAAACTGTATGGCCATACAGAAAGAATCTTGAAGAAAAAGGAAAAGGAAGAATATACTTCCCTTCGATTCTTGTATTCAAAGATATTCGCGGTATAGAGCGTGAACTCCCGCGATCTTTTGAAGCTACTCCTGTGAGATTCAAACTTGCTTGGCTCAAGGAGAGCAACAAACACCCCGGCAACATTCGGAGCTCCGCACCAAGCGATCGGGAGATAGCTGGACTATACGGTCAGCCAAATACCGACAAAGATCTTACTTTTAGTGGCAAAAAGGATATCTAAAGAGAGACTTTAGGTACAGTGTTACTTGAATCTATCGGATAATATAGGAATATACTGCGATTCTGAGGCAAGTACAACGTGAGCACCTGAAGTGACATTTCACTTTTCTACCCTTGGACAGAGGTATAGAGGAGATATTTTGACATTTTTGCATGTAGAAACGGTGGCATACAGAGTCTAGGTTGTGCAAGTCTAACCATTTGATACCTTATGTATTATATGCTATTGTATACTATCTTGATTGTTTTATTGTTTTAAATATTTTATGGGGATATGTATAAGGATTGTGTAATAATATTTTCTGCATACTTCAATCTGAGACCAAATGTATGAGTGCTCGCTCATTTTTTCTATTATCATTTTTCAATCAAGGGTTGGGTGTTCCCCTTTATTTGAGCTTGTAGCACCATACCAGAGCTAATTACGAGTGAGCCACCTCAACCTATTGTAAAGGAAGGTATATGGAAGAAGATAAAGAACTAGCTGACTGCCTCAATGGATACTTCTGTTCAGTTTTTACAAAGGAAAATGAAGGAAAAGGACCTCAGTTAGGAAAGAAGACTAATGAATCTTTTGATGCATGTGTCTTTACAGAGGAAGAGGTTCTAAGTCAGCTGTCTAAAATTAATACAAATAAGTCACAGGGGCCTGATGGGATGCACCCAAAGCTATTAAAAGAGCTCAGCGGCAAACTAGCAAAACCATTAACAGATTTTTTTTAACCAATCACTGGCAACAGGAGTCATCCCAGAAGATTGGAAATTGGCAAATGTTGTGCCCATTCACAAGAAAGGTAGTAGGGAGGAATCGGGCAACTATAGGCCAGTAAGCCTGACATCAATAGTGGGGAAATTAATGGAAACCATACTTAAGGAGAGGATTGTGGAACATCTAAAATCCCATGGATTGAAAGATGAAAAACAGCATGGGTTTACTTCAGGGAGATAATGTCAAACTAATCTTATTGATTTTTTTGATTGGGTGACTAAAATAATAGATGGCGGAGGTGCAGTAGACATCGCTTATCTGGACCTTAGTAAGGCTTTTGATACTGTCCCACATAGAAGGCTTATCAATAAATTGCAGTCTTTCTGCGTGGACTCCCATATTGTTGAATGGATTAGACAGTGGCTGAGAGACGGACAACAGAGGGTTGTAGTCAATAGAGTATATTAACGATGGTCTTGTTACCAGTGGGGTACCTCAGGGATCTGTTCTGGGACCCATATTGTTTAATATCTTTATCAGCGAAAGATTTGTAACAGGGTTGATGTTCCTGGAGGGATACACCAAATTGAAAAGGATTTAGGAAAACTAGAGGAATGGTCAAACATCTGGCAACTAAAATTGAATGTTGATAAGTGCAAGATAATGCACCTGGGGTGTAAAAACCCAAGAGCAGAATATAAAATCAGTGATACAGTCCTAACCTCAGTATCTGAGGAAAGGGATTTAGGGGTCATTATTTCAGAAGACTTGAGGGTAGGCAGACAATGTCATAGAGCAGCAGAAAATGCTAGCAGAATGCTTGGGTGTATAGGGAGAGGCATTAACAGTAGAAAGAGGGAGGTGCTCATGCCGCTCTACAGAGCGCTAGTGAGACCTCATTTGGAGTATTGTGCGCAGTACTGGAGACCATATCTCCAGAAGGATATTGATACTTTGGAGAGAGTTCAGAGAAGAGCTACTAAACTAGTACATGGATTGCAGGATAAAACTTACCAGGAAAGATTAAAGGACCTTAACATGTATAGCTTGGAAGAAAGACGAGACAGAGGGGATATGATAGAAACTTTTAAATACATAAAGGGAATCAACAAGGTAAAAGAGGAGAGAATATTTAAAATAAGAAAAACTGCTACAACAGGACATAGTTTTAAATTAGAGGGGCAAAGATTTAATAGTAATATCAGGAAGTATTACTTTACTGAGAGAGTAGTGGATGCATGGAATAGCCTTCCAGCAGAAGTGGTAACTGCAAATACAGTGAAGGAGTTTAAGCATGCATGGGATAGGCATAAGGCCAGCCTTCATATAAGATAGGGCCAAGGGCTATTCATAGTATTCAGTATATTGGGAAGACTAGATGGGCCAAATGGTTCTTATCTGCCGACACATTCTGTTTCTATGTTACCGAGGTTCCTGGTCTCGGTTAGATAGAAACCGGCTATTTTGTGTGTCAGCGGCAGCTAGTGCTCACTGAAACTGTGTTTTCTTAGTGTCGCTTAAAAGCCGTTCCGGGACGGTTCTTATTGAGAGCAGCCAAAGAGCAGGGTGCGTGGCTGTTCCCCACGTCCAGGCCAGGTTTTGGGCTGGGGTTTAAAAACCCAGCCAGCCACTCAGCTGGGTGTAGAAGATCCTCCAGGTGATAGTGGAGCTGTGGAAATCTCTGTATTGGCATCTGAGGCTGTGTCTGTGTGTGAGGCTTGTAGCTGGATGCATGCCTGTGACCTGTCTGGAAGGACAAGGGAACGACATCCAGGTCTGGAACTCTTTATGCGGTACCCGCAGCATGGTGTGAAGTGAACACCAGGACTTGACCTTCTATTGCGGTACCTGCAGCAAGGTGTGAATGGAACAACAGGGTTTAAACCAAGGTGACTTTGTTTATATTTTCTTTTCTGCCTTTTTGTGTGAATAAACACAGAACCTTTGCTTTTCAACCGTGATCTTGCCTCTGTATTGCGTCCTCTTACCCTGCCTACCAGAGCAAATCCTTACAATTGGTGGCTTGGAGCGGGCAAGCGCAGTAAGGCTGGCGTGAACGCCGAAATATTGTTGGTTTGCACATGGTTGTATGTCATTCATCAAACCGGCTAAATTCAAACCTGTGTCACATGACGAAATGGAGGCTGTTAAGAAGGCCCTCGTGGAGGCTAACCTGCAGCAACGTGAGGCTAATAAGCAGCAGCAGGAGACCAATCAGTTGCTGCTACAACACATGATGGCTTTGTAAACAGCAGGAGCAACCCCAAGCATACACGATGCCTGGAAAGCAGTCCATGCAGCGATCCCTAAAATGTCCCCCGCAGACGACGTCGAGACCCACCTGGCAATGTATGAGAAAGTGACTACCAGGGAAAAGCTGCCCCAGGACCAGTGGGCTGAGGTCATCACTCCTTTTCTGACATCAGAGTCACAGCGGGTGTATTTTGACTTGCCGGACGATCAAGCGTCCGACTACCCAAATGTAAAGGGCCCAATGGGTGCATCAGTGGGGGGTTCAACCCGGCTGAGCCTGTGAGACCCCAGTATTATGACCTGCTCAACCTGTTGCAAAAGTGTCTACAACCTGACATGCTGAGCCCCACTGCTATGTTGGACTGGTTGTTAGCAGACAGGTTCTGGAGGGCTCTGCCCCCCCCCCCCCCCTCTCCAGCAATGGATTGGCCAGGTCTCTCCAGGTAATGCGCTGGAGATGGTCAACCTGGTGGAGCGCTATGAGGCTACCTGGAACTGACAGGGTGGTTCTGTTGGGAGGGGGGGCAGTCAAATCTCGTAACTCTCCACCCCAGATCCAGCAACCGGTGCCCACCAAACCCGCCCAGGACGTAACCCTTGTGGACCCCGCTCCAATAATCTGCTGGCTGTGTCAGGAGCCTGGCCATGTTCGAGCAGACTGTCCACAGCAGGGGGAACCCATGGACACGAACTATGGCTTCCGTCAATCATTATATGCCAGGAAACTGTGTGCAGTGGGTGCTCCGGAGTCTCTGAATCACCTGTGCTAGGTTGAGGTAGGAGACACTCCAGCGGAGGCTTTGTTGGACTCAGGAAGTCTGGTGACCCTGGAAAGGGCTTCCCTGGTAAGCTCCGCTGAGTACACCGGCCGTAAGGTCGGAGTCATGTGTATACATGGGGACTTAAAAGACTACCCTACTGCTATGGGGTCTCTGTCTATGGTTTCCGGCAGGTGGATCCACGAGGTGGCTGTTGCAACCAGCCTACACCTATGAACTTATAGTAGGGAGAGACTTCCCGGGTTTCACGGCACTGTGGCCTGTTCTGAGAGTGACTGATAAGCATGAGACAGGTGTAACCCTAGCAGAGTGGCCAGGCTCAGGGTGGAGACCAGAACCCTGGGAACCTGAGTCCGAAGGGCCAGCAGTAGGGGTGACCGCCACTTCGGTGGAGGAGGAGGAGACAACCCTGCTGAGTGTATTGGTGGGAGACATAGAGGACTTGCTGTCGGGACCTGAGCTGGCAGACCTCAATGTCTCCGGTGATAATTTTGGTACCGCACAACACCGGGATCCAACCTTATCCCGAGCCTGGGAAAATGTACTAATAATAGATGGTGAACCACAACAACCGGGGGCAGAGTCAGCGTTCCCCCGTTTTGTGGTTCATCAGGATATGTTGTATCTGGTAAATCAGCTGCGAGGTGAATCAGTTGAACAGTTGGTGGTGCCCCAGGCTTATAGCAAACTCGTGTTAGAGTTAGCCCACCAGCATGTTCTCGGGGGTCATCTGGGAATGCAGAAAACACAGGACCGGATACTACAACGGTTTTACTGGCCCAGTGTGCTTAAAGAGGTGGACGAGTTCTGTAAGTCTTGCCCGACCTGCCAGGCAACTAGCCCCCAGCACCTTTTTTGCAGTCCCTTGGTACCCCTCCCAATCATTGAGGTAGCGTTTGAGCGAACCTCTATGGACCTAGTAGGTCAAAGTCCACTAGGAGACACCAACACATTTTGGTTGTCCTTGATTATGCTACTCGGTACCCGGAGGCAGTCCCACTGCGACATACATCAGCGAAACTTATAGCTAAAGAGCTAATGGAGATGTTCTCCCGAGTGGGGCTACCTGAAGAGGTCCTGACTGATCAGGGGACCCCTTTTATGTCCAGGGTCATGAGGAAACTCTGCAAGTTACTGCGTATTAAACAGTTACAGACGTCCGTGTATCATCCACAAACGGATGGACTGGTTGAAGGATTTAACAAAACACTAAAAACCATGTTAAAAGGGTGGTGACCAAAGATGGAAAGGATTGGGACCTTCTTCTGCCCTATCTCATGTTCGCAGTGCGAGAGGTGCCCCAGGCCTCTACTGGGTTCTCGCCCTTCGAATTGCTATATGGCAGACATCCTCGTGGCTTGTTGGACGTAGCCAAAGAGGCATGGGAACAACAACCTACTCCGCATAAAAGCGTCCTGGAATCTGTTACCAAGATGCAACAGCGGATAGAGACTGTTTTGCCTCTTGTCAGGGAACACATGGAGGCCGCTCAGCGAGCAGAGAGTCGGATCTATAATCGGCAGGCTCGGGTCCGGAACTTTAACCCGGGTGATCGGGTTTTGGTTCTGGTGCCGACAGTGGACAGTAAGTTCTTAGCCAGGTGGCAGGGGCCCTATGAGGTACGTGAGAAAATTGGAGAGGTAAATTACAAGGTACACCAGCCGGTGAGGAGATAGCCGAAACAGGTTTACCATGTTAATTTACTAAAACCTTTGAAGGATAGGGAAACCTGTACGGAAGACAGCCCGCGGCCGGGCTTTCTTGGACAAAAGATTCAGGCTCCTATGTCTGATGCAAGGGAAGCGGTTGCCACAGTAAAAATTGCTGACAGCCTCTCCTCTAAACAGGCTCAAGAAACCAGGGAGTTCGTTAGTCGGAACACGGATGTGTTCTCAGACCTCCCTGGACGCACTTCCGTAATCCAACATGACATTGTCACTGAGCCTCAGGCAAAAATCCGGTTAAAGCCATACCGAGTACCCGAGGCTCAGCGAAAATCCATATCAGAGGAAGTGCAGCTCATGTTGTGGCTGGACGTCATTGAGGAGTCTAAAAGTAAATGGGCCAGTCCTATAGTCTTAATTTCCAAGCCAGACGGGACGTTACGAAATATCAAAGTTCGATGTATATCCAATGCCTCGGGTAGATGAACTAATTGAGAAAATAGGCCAAGCCAGGAAATTTTCTGTTTTGACCTCACCAAAGGGTACTGGCAGGTACCCTTGACAGAGGCTGCCAAAGAGAAAACTGCCTTTATTACACCAGAGGGGCTGTACCAGTATAAGGTGTTACCCTTTGGCCTGCATGGCTTCCCCCACCACTTTCCAACGTGTTATGGATATTGTACTTCGCCCACATCGGTGGTACACCTCGGCTTACCTGGACGATATTATCATTCACAGTACCGGGAAAGTCACCTGCCCAAAGTACAGGCCATAGTGGACTCCCTTCAAAAGGCAGGACTAACAGCTAACCCAAAGAAATGTGCAATAGGGTTAGAGGAGACTAAATACCTTGGGTATGTCATTGGGCGCGGAGTCATTAAACCCCAAGTTTTAAGCAAAATAGAGGCGATACGGAATTGGCCCCGACTTGCCACCTCTAGACAAGTAAAGTCCTTCCTGGGAATGGTGGGCGATTACATGAGGTTTTTCCCCCATTTTGCCACTTTAGCGGCTCCATTGACAGGGCTCTTAAAGGGACGGAAGTCCGTGATAGTCTGCTGGAATGACCAAGCGGAAGAGGCTTTCTCCGCTTTGAAGTCAGCTCTGTGTGGGTCCCCAGTTTTGGTGACGCCCGACTTCAAGAGGGAATTTGTGGTACAGACTGATGCCTCCAAAGTAGGCCTCGGTGTGGTACTGTCTCAGGAAGTCAACAGGGAGGAGCATCCTGTCTGGCGTGTGTTCACTCCCTCAGGGTTGAACAAAGGGGAAGGTACGTAGGAAGGCACAAGGGTCTGTCATTGACGGAAGGTACGTGTTACCGAGGTTCCTGGCCTCAGTGAGATAGGAACTGGTTATTTTGTGTGTCAGCGGCAGCTAGTGCTCGCTGACACTGTTTTTTCTTAGTGTGGCTGAAAAGCAGATCCGGGCCGGTTCTTATTGGGAGCAGCCAAAGAGCAGGGTGGGTGGCTGTTCCCCACGTCCAGGCCACGTTTTGGGCTGGGGTTTAAAAACCCATCCAGCCGTTCAGCTGGTGGTGGAATGATCCTCCAGGTGATAGTTGAGCTGTGGAAATCTCTGTATTGGCATCTGAGGCTGAGGCTGTGTCTGTGTGTGAGGCTTGTAGCTGGATGCATGCCTGCGACCTGTCTGGAAGGACAAGGGAACGACATCCAGGTCTGGAACTCTTTATGCGGTACCCGCAGCATGGTGTGAAGTGAACACCAGGACTTGACCTTCTATTGCGGTATCTGCAGCAAGGTGTGAATGGAACAACAGGGTTTAAACCAAGGTGACTTTGTTTATATTTTCTTTTCTGCCTTTTTGTGTGAATAAACACAGAAACTTTTGCTTTTCAACCGTGATCTTGCCTCTGTATTGCGTCCGCTTACCCTGCCTACCAGAGCAAATCCCTACACTGTGCAGCTGAAACAGGGAATAATATAGCTGAAAGAGGCATTAGGGAAGCCCAGAAAAACATGTTTCTTCACAGTTATGATTGTACAAAGATCCATCCATCATGCAAACTTTTTTTCAAAGATGTAGGTACACTTTAAAGCCTGTCTCCATTTAACCTACTCACTCTCTATCCTTAAGCCACTGTTTCTCAAACCAGTTCCCAAGGAGAACCAACTGGTCATGTCTTCAGGATATGCAGTATAAACATCCTAGCAAATAGCACCACAAATCTCAGCTGTCATAATGTATGTGTTTATGATTTTGAGTAGGCTACAACACTTAAAGGGATTGTGCAGTCCTACAATATTTCCGGTACCCCCAACAGTCAGCTGTTTAAAGGGGTAGTGGCTGTCGTGTGAGCAAATTCAAGTGAATTGGATGAGCATTTGTAATTACATTGCACCAGCACGGCAAAGGAATGAAATGCAGGTAGTTTTGATTATGAAAGAGTGTTAGAGGAGGTTAAACATTTAAACTCACCAAAAATTTGACTACGATTAAAATAATTAGGGCTATATTTTTTTTTAGAAGCAGCCACTTTCGTCCATTTGCTCTGTCTCGAATTGAAGATAAGAATATTTCTTCCTATTCAAGTATATAAGATTGAGCTGCAATACCAATGTCCAAGGACAAGAGTGGTGTTGTTTCAGAAACAAACCTGACCTCTTTTTGTAATCCTAGATGAACACTTTACCTTGCCACTTTTTAATTATACGAATTTGACTTGTAGTCCAACATATATGTTGGATAACACTGACACAATAAAGGCAAGTTGTTAACTCTGTTGTTTAGTCTATGAGAAACCAGAGAGCGTAACCTTCAACCTGGAGATGTGAGCGTTCCTAAGTATTACCTCCATTGATCTACGAGGGATGTCATCTTACTATTGGAATACAAGCGCCTTGTGGACCTCCTAAATAGTAAAATAATGTATATCTTTACACAAACATTTTACAAGTTTAGGTAAGAACCAGTGCTCATGCACCACTTTTTGAGTGGTATTTTGAGTAGGACAGTACAAAAACAGTTCAAAATAAACTTAGAGTAATTATTATAAATATCCACTCCTATCTCTTTGGATATATTTATGAGAATTATGAAAAAACACCATGAAGCAGGTCAGCTAGGTTTTCAGGTGTATGATCCATCTGGACCTGAAAATGTGCACTGTGTGCTGGATTAAATTGCAAAGGGGATAATGAAAACATATAAAAAATAATTTCTACTTAGTGAGAAAAGACCAGTAGATTTCAATAAAACATACACTGTATGGACAAAAGTTTTGGGACACACCTCTTCATCGGTGAATTCAGGGGTTGCATCCACTCTCATTGCCACAGGTGTATGAAATCCAGCAATTCATGAAATTTCTTCTCTCCTAGATATTCCATCATCAACTGTGAGTGGTATTATTGCAATGTGGAAGTGGTTAGGTACCACAGAAACACAGCCACCAAGTGGCAGACCACATAGTGCAGGGTCAAGAAGCATAATGCATAAAAGTCTGAATGATTGTAGAATTCCAAAACCTCATCTGGCATTAACATCAGCACAAAAACGGAGTTGAGTTTCCGTGGCCAAGCAACTGCGTGAAAGCCTTACATCACCAAGTTCAATGCCAAGAGTCAGATAGGGAGGTGTAAAAAAGCATGCTGCCACTGGACTTTCAAGCAGTGGAAATGTGTTCTTCAGAGTCATGGATCACATTTCTCTGTCAGATGGACAAGTCTGTGTTTGGCGAATGCAAGGAGAATGTTAGCTGCCTGACTGCATTGTGTCAACTGTAAAGTTTGGTGGAGGAGGGATGATGTTATGGGGTTGTTTCTATTGGGCTGGGCTAGGCCACTTAGTTTGAGTGGAACAGTTTGGCAAGGCCCTTTTTTGTTCTAGCATGATTGTGCCTCGGTGCAAAAAGTAATGTCCATAAAGACATGGTTGGAGGAGTTTGGTGTGGAAGAACTTCAATGGCCCACATTAAGCCCTGACCTCAACCCCATCAAATATCCTTGAGATGAACTACAATGGAGATTGCAAGTAAGGCCCTCTCATTCAACATCAGTGTCTGACCTCATAAATGCTATTCTGGATGAATGGGCAAAAATTCACACAAACTACAAAATCTTGTAGAAAGTCTTCCCACAAGAGTGGATGCTGTTTTAGCTTCAAAAGGAGGATGGATGGGAGGTCATAAAAGCTCCTGTAAGTATAATATGTAGGTGTCCACATAGTGTATATGCCAATCTACCCTGTCCATCACTTCAAGGGTTTTTATAAAGAAAATACAATTTTAAAAAATAGGACAAAGCTAAATTCCATACAAGGACACTTGTGCCACTATAAATTCTGCACACAGGTCAATGGGACCGTGCAACTGTTTGGAAAGCTGCCACTTGAAAAACTATGACTATCCAACAGAAGTCATGGGTGTGAGGTCCACTTCAGAGGAATACTGCTTCTATTTAAAAGTCTTCTCCAGAGGAATACGGTCTCCATTGAGATGCTGATGTGATGTTTTTGCTTTTTTAAAAAAAAAAAATTATACTTTACATATACTTAATTGTTTAAAACTGCAAGTGACATATGTATTTATTTATCTCAGAACTTTTGTGACAGTGAACCTTTGTGTATGTGTCTGAACCAATTTAACATTTTTTTATAAAAATATATTACGCAAAAACATTAGTTACAATATAAAAACTAGTTTGCATACCGTGTGTAAAATGCCACAAATTTTAACTCTTCAATATCTCCTTGAATGATAACATCATCAAATCCTTCCCCGTTACCTGAAAAAAGGAGGTATTTTGAGTGTTTATCTGTTACTAGAACATGTCATCTCATCTGTGATTGGCATCCTGCTCATGGTAATGGTGAGTCACTCACATTTTTAAAGGGCATCTGTCAGCAGATTTGTACCTATGGCACTGGCTAACCTGTTGCATGTGTGCTTGGCAGCTAAAGGTATCTGTGTTTAGTCCGATGTTCATATGTGACTGCATTGCTGAGAAAAATTAATTTTTAATATATGCAAATGAGAGAGAGCCTCTAGGTGTAACGGCAACACCCCCATTGCTCCTAGAGGCTCATTTGCATATAATAAAAAAAATTCTCAGTACACATTTGAACATGGAACTAACACAGATGCCTTCAGCTGCCAAGTGCACATGTAACAGGTCAGCCAGTTTCATAGGTACAAATCTAGTGACAGATGCCCTTTAAGCTGTATGTATTGGCTGTATTTGTTACCTACTGTCCCTTTTTTATTGCAATATCTTAAAGAGCTTCTATCACCATGGTCATCCCTATTAAACCAAGCAGACTGCCTGGTAGGGTTGATTATGGTGACTAAAATAAGCTTTTTATCTCTAATCGGTATTACTGATGCAGAGAAATTCTTATTTTTGTTAAATGTAAATTATGTGTTCAACGCAACAAAGGGTTGGCTTAGCTATTTGGAATATAGCTTCACTTGTGACCCTCCCTGTTTCTGCTTCCCTTCATATCATGCCTTGTTTAATAGGGTTGATCATGGTGGCAGATACTACTAATCAAGAGTTAGGTGTTAGTAACATATTTCTCAGTGATAGTTAACATTTATTTCTGTAGATCTGTCCATCTCCATGGTAACAGACAAATGTGTCTCCATGGTAACAGACAAACAAACAAAGTCCCTACTTATAGGTTAACAATAAGGTTGACAAGAGGTATGAGACAGATGAGAGAGAGAGTATAAATGCAAAATCAGACTACACAGCGTTTGTTGTCTGTTGCTATGGTAACAGATACTTCTGCATATGTAGGAGCTGTATACACAAAACAATAGAACATTTTCTTTATACCTATTGCAAGATTGTTTCTTTATTGATTTTAGTTGAATTGCGACAATAAAAAAAAGTCAGTTGCATATTTGGACATAGCCTTTAACCCCTTAAGGACTCGGCCCTATTTCACCTTCTGGACTTGGCCATTTTTTGCAAATCTGACCAGTGTCACTTTAAGTGCTGATAACTTTAAAACGCTATCACTTATCCAAGCCATTCTGAGATTGTTTTTTTTGTCACATACCGTATTTTTCGCCGTATAAGACGCACTTTTCCCCCCCAAAATTGGGGGGGAGGGGGAAAGGCAGTGCGTCTTATGTGGCGAATACTTCAGTTTGTATACCGCCGACCGCATGCTGCGCAGCGCGGTGGCGGGTGTATTAGTAGGCATGGATGAGGGAGGAGGGGCCGGCATCCAGCTCTGTAACTACAGCGGGCCCGGTGCAGTCACTGTATTCTGCTACACCGGGCCCGCTCACTGTAGGAATCCTAACTGCAGGCAATGCTAACAGTAGTCTTTTATGCAGCCTGTACTTACGATACTAACTTTCCGGCAGCCAGCAGGCAGGAGGCTGAGCTGGCGGGCAGGCGCTGAAAACGTAACTCACTATGTCACGCGCTGGCTCCGCCCACTTTATGAATGTAGAAGGGAGAGCTGGCACGTGACATAGTGAGTTACGTTTTCAGCGCCCGCCTGCCAGCTCAGCCTCCTGCCTGCTGCCTGCCGGAAAGTTAGTATCGTAAGTACAGGCTGCATAAAAGACTACTGTTACGGTACCTTAATCAGCATACAGCATTGTCTGCTGTTAGGATTCCTACAGTGAGCGGGCCCGGTGTAGCAGAATACAGTGACTGCACCGGGCCCGCTGTAATTACAGAACCAGATGCCGGCCCCTCCTCCCTACTGGGGGTCATTCTATGGATAGCACTGTTATGGGGATTTGTGGATGGCACTGTTATGGGGGTCTGTGGATGACACATAGCGTAAAATGCTATTTATGTGTGTCATCAACAGATCCCCCATAACAGTGCCATCCACAGTCCCCAATAACAGTGCCATCCACAGTGCCCCCCATAACAGTGCCATCCACAGTCCCCAATAACAGTGCCATCCACAGTGCCCCCCATAACAGTGCCATCCACAGTGCCCCCCATAACAATGCCATCCACAGATCCCCATAACCGTGCCATCCACAGATCCCCATAACCGTGCCATCCACAGATCCCCATAACCGTGCCATCCACAGATCCCCATAACCGTGCCATCCACAGATCCCCATAACCGTGCCATCCACAGATCCCCATAACCGTGCCATCCACAGACCCCCATAACAATGCCATCCACAGACCCCCCATAACAGTGCCATCCACAGATCCCCATAACAATGCCATCCACGGACCCCCCATAACAGTGCCATCCACAGATCCCCATAACAGTGCCATCCACAGATCTCCATAACAATGCCATCCACCGACCCCCCATAACAGTGCCATCCACCGACCCCCCATAACAGTGCCATCCCCAGATCCCACATAACACCATTAGGCACACTTTTTGGTTCAAATTTTTTTTATAAATTTTTTCCTCCTTAAAAACCTAGGTGCGTCTTATGGGCCGGTGCGTCTTATAGGGCGAAAAATACGGTATTGTACTTCATGACATAGGTAAAATAAAGTTAAACAAAATCATTTTTATTTATAAAAAAATACCAAATTTACCAAAAATTCTCTACTTGTATAATACATAGTAATACCTCCAAAAATAGTTATTACTTTACATTCCCTATATGGTTCATGTTTGGATCATTTTGGGAATGATATTTTATTTTTTGGGGATGTTACAAGGCTTAGAAGTTAAGAAGTGAATCTTGAAATTTTTCAGAAATTTTCAAAAACCCAATTTTTAGGGACCAGTTCAGGTCTGAAGTCACTTTGCGAGGCTTAAATAATAGAAACCACCAAAAAATGACCCATTCTAGAAACTACACCCCTCAAGGTATTCAAAACTGATTTTACTAACTTTGTTAACCAAGAATTAATGGAAGATAGAGATACACATTTTCAAAATTTCCCTTTTTTGGCAGATTTTACATTTTAATAATTTTTTTTCCCAGTTACAAAGCAAGGGTTAACAGCCAAACCAAAATCAATATTTATGGCCCTGATTCAGTAGTTTACAGAAACACCCCATATGTGGTCATAAACTACTGTACAGGGACACGGCAGGGCACAGAAGGAAAGGAATGCCATACGGTTTTTGGAAGGCAGATTTTGCTGGACAGTTTTTTTGACACCATGTTCCATTTGAAGCCCCCCTGATGCACCCCTAGAGTAGAAACTCCAAAAAGGTGGCCCCATTTTAGAAACTACGGGATAGGGTGGCAGTATTGTTGGTACTAGTTTAGGGTACATATGATTTTTGGTTGCTCTACAGTACACTTTTTGTGAGGCAAAATAACAAGAAATAGCTGTTTTGGCACCGTTTTTATTTTTTGTTATTTACAATATTCATCTGACAGGTTAGATCATGTGATATTTTTATAGACCAGGTTGTCACGGATGCGGCGATACCTAATATGTATACTTATTTTTTACACAATGATTTCATTTTTGAAGCAAAAAGAGATGAGATGACTGTTTTATTGGCACTATTTTCAGGTGCGTGGGACTTTTTGATCGCTTGCTATTAAACTTTTTGTGATGTAAGGTGACAAATAATGGTTTATTTAGCACAGTTTTTATTAAAAAATTTTTAGGTGTTCATCTGAGGGGTTAGGTCATGTGATATTTTTATAGATCCGGTCGATACGGACGCGGCGATACCTAATATGTATCCTTTTTTTTTATTTATGTAAGTTTTACACAATAATATCATTTTTGAAACAAAAAAAATATCATGTTTTAGTGTCTCCATATTCTGAGAGCCATAGTTTTTTCAGTTTTTGGCCGATTACCTTAGGTAGGGTCTCATTTTTTGCGGGATGAGATGACGGTTTGATTGGCACAATTTTGGGGTGCATATGACTTTTTGATCGCTTGCTACTACACTTTTTGTGATGTAAGGTGACAAAAAATTGTTTATTTAGCACAATTTTTATATTTTTTTAGAGCCGGTCGATACGAACGCGGCGATACCAAATGTGTACTTTTTTTTTATTTATGTAAGTTTTACACAATAACAGCTTTTTTAAAACCCAAAAAAATGATGTTTTAGTGTCTCCATATTCTGAGCCATAGTTTTTTTTATTTTTTGGGCGATTGTCTCAGGTAGGGGCTCATTTTTTGCGGGATGGGGTGACGATTAGATTGGTACTATTTTGGTGGGCAAATGCCTTTTTGATCGCTTGCTGTTGTACTTTTTGTGATGTAAGGTGACAAAAAAAATTGTTTATTTAGCAGTTTTTATTTTTTTACGGTATTCATCTGAGGGGTTAGGTCATGTGATATGTTTATAGCCCTATATTTTACCAATTTTTTTAACTTTATTTGGGGAAAATTACGTTTTTGTTTATTTTTACTTTAAACTTTTAATTTCTGGGGGGTAAAACTTTATTTTTTCAACTTTTTTCACTTTATTTTTTCAACTTTTTTCACTTTATTTTTTGTCCCACTTTGGGACTTGAACTTTTGGGGGTATATTCCTTTACAATGCATTCCAATACTTCTGTATTGGAATACATTGGCTGTATGAGTAATACCGTGTGTATTACTCATACAGCTTCCGGGGCATGTGAGATCCAGGGGGCTGGATCTCACAGGCGCTTCACCGGAAGGCAGCGCAGATGCCTCAGGAAGGCATCGCTCTGCCTTCCATGCCATCGGGTGTCCCCCACAGCCCCATGGGGACCCGATGGAACCACCGCCGCACCAGATAAAAGCCGCCGGCGGTGATCGGAACACCACATGACGTACCGGTACGTCGTGGGTCCTTACTGACTCGGGAACCATGCCGTACTGGTACGTCATGGGTCCCTAAGGGGTTAAGGATTATTTCAGAACAGAATCCACTCACATTTTTCACTTTCCATTTGTTGTTATTTTCACTTATATTCATTTTTCACTTATATTCATTCGTTTTTACAACTTTACTCATGGAAATTAATGCAGTGTAGTAATGACATTAATAAAATTTTCAGAACGATATTGTACTATTCATATTTAGCTATACCTACTAAATATTAATAATCAAGAATAAATTACTGTAATATAAGTAATAAGAATATACAACTACAAAAAAAATCTTTATACCTGCATAGCGAATGCTCTTCCCAAACATGGCAGTCCACAGATAAGGAATTGTATTGATTTCTGTACCTTGAGCTAACATGTTCAGAGCTGCTATACGACCTGATTGAAAAAAGAGGGATTAGTCAGATTAGTCAGATTTAAAGGGGTTCTCCAGGAAATAATAAAATTACTTTAGTAATTACTGAGAATTACGAACTATTCTCTATACATCAGAAAATAATGTCTCTATTACTAGTTTCCTATAGGGTTAGAAGTTACAGGAGGAAATCTTAGTAATAGAGAATAGTTAGTCATTCTCATAGAAAACCCTAAGTCTAGAGACATGCGCAGAAATGGCCACTAAGTGCAATGAGGCAAAGTCCGAGGTCTGGCAGAATAAACCTGCAGTGAAGAAAATCAAAGTCCTATGACATGAGCACTGTTTAATCAGACAGAGCGCGATATAGAAGTGCAGCAACATGTGGGAGGAAAGAAGTGAAGGGCCAGGTAACAGTTGGCTGGGAGGAGGGGAAAGAAGGATGGGAACGCTACAATCAGCGCTCCCAAAACTAACCCCATCAGTACACGTAACAACATAAAGGTCAATGATAGGCTGTTAAAGGGCTTCTGTCAGCCCACTAAAGTCATTATTTTTTTTTGGGGCTACTTAAATTTCCGCGCCGATGACGTCACATCTACACCCGGCACAGGCGCACTGAGGAGTAGTGATGAGCGGCAGGTGCCATATTCGATTTCGACGAAATTCGCGAATATTCGATAGAATATTCGTTTTATATTCGTCGAAATCGAATATTCGTCATTATTCTTGTTATCGCGATTAATATGCGATTTAAATAATCGAATTTCGATTTTAACTTAAAGGCTACTCTCCTATTGAAATAGCAATGCGATTAATTCAAGTTATAAAAATCGAATTTCGATTTTAACAGCACTGCTATATTCCATATTCGTTAATTCTAGCCTAATATGGCATATAGCAGTGCTAAGTTAAAATCGAAATTCGATTATTATAACTTGAAAAATCGAATTGCGATTTCAACGTAATTCTCAAATCCGACAGTACATTCTAGTATATGGAGTCGTTCCCATGGTGATGGGGACGCTCCATAAGCATGGAATATGGCTTCAATGGCTTGGTAGAATTAGCGAATTGACGAATATATTCGTTATATTCCACAAAACGAATATAACGAATGTATTCGTCATATTCCACAAAACGAAGATAACGAAGTATTCTGCATCTTCGTTTTAGCTACCTATTCGTCAATTTCGCTAATTCTAGCAATGATATAGGAAAGTTGACTATAGACGACAGCTAAGTATAATTCGCTATGCGATTATATGACTGCTTTTTTTTATAAATAGTATAATTATAATAATTATCAGGTATTATAATTATTCTATTTATTTAAAAAAAAAAGCAGTCATATAAATCGCATAGCGAATTATACTTAGCTGTCTCTATAGTCAACTTTCCTATATCATTGCTAGAATTAGCGAAGTTGATGAATAGGTAGCTATGCAGAATACTTCGTTATCTTCGTTTTGTGGAATATGACGAATATATTCGTTATATTCGTTTTGTGGAATATAACGAATATATTCGTCAATTCGCTAATTCTACCAAGCCATTGAAGCCAACCATATAGTAAACCAGGTCCAAGTTGGAATCGCAATTTGATTAATTCAAGTTATAATAATCGAATTTCGATTTTAACTTAGCACTGCTATAGACCATATTAGGCTAGAATTAACTAATATGGAATATAGCAGTGCTAAGTTAAAATCGAAATTCGATTATTATAACTTGAAAAAATCGAATTGCGATTTCAACGTAATTCTCAAATCCGACAGTACATTCTAGTATATGGAGTCGTTCCCATGGTGATGGGGACGCTCCATAAGCATGGAATATGGCTTCAATGGTTTGGTAGAATTAGCGAATTGACGAATATATTCGTTATATTCCACAAAACGAATATAACGAATGTATTCGTCATATTCCACAAAACGAAGATAACGAAGTATTCTGCATCTTCGTTTTAGCTACCTATTCATCAACTTCGCTAATTCTAGCAATGATATAGGAAAGTTGACTATAGAGACAGCTAAGTTTAATTCGCTATGCGATTATATTACTGCTTTTTTTTTAAATAAATAGAATAATTATAATACCTGATAATTATTATAATTATACTATTTATAAAAAAAAGCAGTCATATAATCGCATAGCGAATTATACTTAGCTGTCGTCTATAGTCAACTTTCCTATATCATTGCTAGAATTAGCGAAATTGACGAATAGGTAGCTAAAACGAAGATGCAGAATACTTCGTTATCTTCGTTTTGTGGAATATGACGAATACATTCGTTATATTCGTTTTGTGGAATATAACGAATATATTCGTCAATTCGCTAATTCTACCAAGCCATTGAAGCCATATTCCATGCTTATGGAGCGTCCCCATCACCATGGGAACGACTCCATATACTAGAATGTACTGTCGGATTTGAGAATTACGTTGAAATCGCAATTCGATTTTTTCAAGTTATAATAATCGAATTTCGATTTTAACTTAGCACTGCTATATTCCATATTGGTTAATTCTAGCCTAATATGGTCTATAGCAGTGCTAAGTTAAAATCGAAATTCGATTATTATAACTTGAAATAATCGAATTGCGATTTCAACGTAATTCTCAAATCCGACAGTACATTCTAGAATATGGAGATGTTCCCATGGCGATGGGGACGCTCCATGAGCATGGAAGTCGGCAGAAGCGGCAACGGGCACTGACTGGAGCAGCCAGGAAGCCAGGAATCCAAAGGACAGGTAAGAACAACTTTAGGGAAGTGGGAAAGAAAAAAATATAACAATAAAAAAAAAAAAAAAAAACTATATTCGAAATATCGAATTTATATCACTATATTCGAAATATTCGCGAATTAGCGAAGTGCCGATATTCGCGAAAAAAATTCGATATTCGAATATTCGCGCTCAACACTACTGAGGAGGGAGCAGCCGAGCGAGCGTCCTCCTCTCAGTGCGCCTGCGCCGACTGAAGACCGGTACGGAGCAGGCGCCAGATTTTGAACGCAGACAGGGCTAGCCAGAGGACGAGTGCGTTCGCTGGCCCTGTCAATCAACATGAGGAGGGGGCGTCTTCATGAAAGGAGGATGCGGCTGCTACCAGCAAGTAGCCGCCCTACTTGCTGGTAGAGAGGTAATTTACATATTATAAAAGTCTGTTTTTTTAAGAAACTGCTGAACGAAAATGAGTAAGAGCATTGTATATTGATATATCGCAGTATAAGGAATTTAGGTAGCCCCCCAAAAAAAAAATATGACTTTAGTGGGGTGACAGAAGCCCTTTAAGGCTAATGAGGTCAAGACCAGAGGATTTAAAAGACCATTCCTGCCCCCTCTAAGCACACTCTGCCTGAATCCCCTCAAGGCGCCAGGTTAGCTGGCGAAACATGTTGGGGGCAGTGTTTAAAGCAGTTTTAGACAGCAGGTGCACTGGTTATTAGAGATACACTATTAAGCATATTCTATGTAGACTGCCAGAGATAGCAGAATGTTTTCCCCTTCTACTTGGATTTGTCATACTCCCAAAACCGGCAGCTTATACTGTAGTAGCATAAGAATGAGCCTGGATGATGTTATCAGCATAGACACCACCCAGGTAGTGACGTTGTCTGTCCTGAAATCATCACCCACTATGGAGCATTATAGGGGACATCAAAAGCCTCTGGGGTGGGCTACACCTGCTCCTGTGTTGCCAGGGCCTATAAAGACAACAACACCTCTATGATGTCACCACCCCCCGATTCCCTACAGGGGACCTACCAGCCCTAGTCCGTGGCAATTCCCTTGGTGATCTTAACAATGACGTTATCAAAACAGTGATGTTGAAGCCACAGCCACTGCATCGTAAGAAGAAACCTTAATGGGGTTGACCAACCAAGGAGGTGACAACTCCAATGGGGGTAACCTGTGACCAAGTAAAAAAGAAACAACACACATGTCCACAGTCCTGCCATCCACAGTTAACTGCCAAACTTGAAGTTGCTTGGTGTTATGACCTCTGTGGCTAATCCATGGCCGCAGAAGTCACTAGTGCTAGAACGGCACATCTATAGCACAGTGACATGTCATTCTAGACTAGACATTCTAGTCTAATAGTGAGGCAAGTGATTGGCTGCAGCGGTCACAGGCCCAAGCCACTTATGGTTCAATGAGGACCAGAAGTGTCCAGAAATAGAGCAACACAGGGATGTTTTGGGGTCCAATGCCAGACAAACCCTTTAAAGGGGATGCAGCACACCTTTGCCATAGACCACCCCTGCTCCCATTGGCACCCCTTGTGATGTGACATCTTTGTGATTTTATGATCACATAGTGCTGTTGCTAATGTATTTAAGAACCGTAGAAACAGAGGAGGATATAAAACACCTTATCAATTCATTTGCTTTAGGTATTAATATTCTTGATATTAGTCTGTTTATTATGCAGGCTGTATGCCAAAGTATCTGGCCTCTGTATGCTCACTTTCCTAAGGTATTAGGAGTCTCTATATACACTTGCTATATAGTTGGATGGATGCCTGAGTAGTGGATCATAAGGCACTTTGTTACTGTGTAGTTATAAATACCTTGCATATGTGCCATCTGCCAATGAGGAACATTGACTTTTTTGTTATTTCGGAAAGCCAGAGGGAAAGTTACAACATCTCCTGCAGCAAAGACACTGGGAACATTGGTCTGCATCATCTAGAGGAGAGGAATATTATGTTGTATAATGTCAGTACATGTCATAACATATCCGATTGTATTAGTTTGGTCAAGTCGTTCATTCTTTTACATGTACAATATCTATTTTGTACAGTGCCCAATCCATTTGCTATAATAACTGGATGAATACGTAGGACTGTAGCAAAAGTGGAAGTAGATAAAAAATTGTTATGTCTAGGTTCCATTTAAAAAAAATGTATTGACAGAAAATTACCTATTGCTTAAGTCAAGTCTTTATGTTAAATGTATTTTTTTTTTAGAACTACAGCAAGCTCGGGAGGGGAGAGCGAGAGGAAGAGAGTGTCAATGGTGGCAATGATAGGAGTAATAATGGAGATCATCATTCAGACACTCCCTGGGCCTTAACAGTGATAGGAGGGGCGCACCCTTTCTTTCCCTTGGGGCACACCCTAGTTTTGGGGGAGCCTCCTGCCTGGTGGTAGTTGGGGCACCCTTGGCATTGGCATGTTTTGGGGTATAAGGCAGGGTTCACTGGAGGCAAGAAAGGTGCAATATATAATATAGGCTGTGGCAATGCAGGTGTCGGTGCATGCAAAAACAAGGCTGGTTTTGTGAAATAACAACAGTTTTTACTGATGGCAAAGTGTACATACACTACGTGCAGAATTATTAGGCAAATGAGTATTTTGACCACATCATCCTCTTTATGCATGTTGTCTTACTCCAAGCTGTATAGGCTCGAAAGCCTACTACCAATTAAGCATATTAGGTGATGTGCATCTCTGTAATGAGAAGGGGTGTGGTCTAATGACATCAACACCCTATATCAGGTGTGCATAATTATTAGGCAACTTCCTTTCCTTTGGCAAAATGGGTCAAAAGAAGGACTTGACAGGCTCAGAAAAGTCAAAAATAGTGAGATATCTTGCAGAGGGATGCAGCACTCTTAAAATCGCAAAGCTTCTGAAGCGTGATCATCGAACAATCAAGCTTTTCATTCAAAATAGTCAACAGGGTCGCAAGAAGCGTGTGGAAAAACCAAGGCGCAAAATAACTGCCCATGAACTGAGAAAAGTCAAGCGTGCAGCTGCCAAGATGCCACTTGCCACCAGTTTGGCCATATTTCAGAGCTGCAACATCACTGGAGTGCCCAAAAGCACAAGGTGTACAATACTCAGAGACATGGCCAAGGTAAGAAAGGCTGAAAGACGACCACCACTGAACAAGACACACAAGCTGAAACGTCAAGACTGGGCCTAGAAATATCTCAAGACTGATTTTTCTAAGGTTTTATGGACTGATGAAATGAGAGTGAGTCTTGATGGGCCAGATGGCTGGATTGGTAAAGGGCAGAGAGCTCCAGTCCGACTCAGACGCCAGCAAGGTGGAGGTGGAGTACTGGTTTGGGCTGGTATCATCAAAGATGAGCTTGTGGGGCCTTTTTGGGTTGAGGATGGAGTCAAGCTCAACTCCCAGTCCTACTGCCAGTTTCTGGAAGACACCTTCTTCAAGCAGTGGTACAGGAAGAAGTCTGCAAGGTAAGAAAAACATGATTTTCATGCAGGACAATGCTCCATCACACGCGTCCAAGTACTCCACAGCGTGGCTGGCAAAAAAGGGTATAAAAGAAGAAAATCTAATGACATGGCCTCCTTGTTCACCTGATCTGAACCCCATTGAGAACCTGTGGTCCATCATCAAATGTGAGATTTACAAGGAGGGAAAACAGTACACCTCTCTGAACAGTGTCTGGGAGGCTGTGGTTGCTGCTGCACGCAATGTTGATGGTGAACAGATCAAAACACTGACAGAATCCATGGATGGCAGGCTTTTGAGTGTCCTTGCAAATAAAGGTGGCTATATTGGTCACTGATTTGTTTTTGTTTTGTTTTTGAATGTCAGAAATGTATATTTGTGAATGTTGAGATGTTATATTGGTTTCACTGGTAAAAATAAATAATTGAAATGGGTATATATTTGTTTTTTGTTAAGTTGCCTAATAATTATGTACAGTAATAGTCACCTGCACACACAGATATCCCCCTAAAATAGCTAAAACTTAAAACAAACTAAAAACTACTTCCAAAAATATTCAGCTTTGATATTAATGAGTTTTTTGGGTTCATTGAGAACATGGTTGTTGTTCAATAATAAAATTAATCCTCAAAAATACAACTTGCCTAATAATTCTGCACTCCCTGTATATGTACTCACAGCCGTAATCCCAATTCAGATTATGCATGGAACGGCAGATCTTGTACAGGTTGCAGTTTTCACAGTTCTTAAAATTCCATAGGCTGCAAAGGTGGCAGAGAGGTCTAGATGTTTCCTGAGTCAACGAGCCTGTAATTTCTCTGTCTAATTCAGCCACAGGGGATTAAGATTCAATACATCTCTCTCTCTCTTTGTATACTTCTCTCTCAATGTACAACTATGGATACCCAGCTGTAAGGTATGTTTTTTTCTTAGTAGATGGCCAGTCTGTCCTCAACAGAGGCCAGAGTTCCTGTATTATTGGGCAAAATGCTAATAGCCGGGTGCAGGTTAACTGCACAGACATTTAATCATGCGCCTCTCTTCTCAAAGGCTGATGCACTCTAATGAGCAGCAGTAATACACTGCAAATGGGTTGTATGTGCTTTTATATGTAAAGGGATGCTAAAAAGGTAAAAACTGTGATTAAATGTGTAGGTATGCATTTTCAGTGTAGATTTAACAGGCCATACCTTCCAGTCTGTTTTCACCCTCGACCCATGAGGGAGCAGCTCTGCCAAGTTTGGTGAGAGGAGCTCAGTTAGCTGAATCCTGCTCTGGATTGAACCAGCCAAAGGCAAGCACTAAACAGCAAAGAGGAGGACAGCTCCAGTGCTATTGCAAAGGAGTATGCCAGATGCCAAAGTGGTGCATGGAAAAGCCTGTGGAGAATTGTCCAACAAGGACCTCTAGCCTCCATAGCCCTGTGTCAAGTCTTACAGTGCCTGGAAACACCCGGAGTGCAGATTGATCACCTACGTAACTATCCATATCCAACAGAGGACATTTGTGGTGAATCTTTTGCTGTGAGTAGGACAACCAGTATACAAACGGTGCCACATTATGACGGACGTTGGAGACCTACCCGTGGTTGCATCATCTCACTTAACTTTCTAATATAGAATCCCTTTATTCCTGGATACTTGAACAACAGTCAGCTAGTGGAGTGCAATAACTCCAAAGACACTACCATGCCTGTTAACTCTGACTGCAGCTGTGTAACCTCTAAGAACTTTTACAAAGCACATTTGTGTAACATCTGCTGGTCCATGCATGCTGTTACTGATATGCTTGAACTTGATTCTTTAGTAAAGAACTGTTCTGCTACAAAACTGTCTCACGATTGCCTCTTCCAGTGCTGCAAGGTACCCTGCTTTGCACCACACAATCCATCACCATCAAGGTCACCCTGAACCACTACCAGGCAGGAGAAACCTAAAACCAGGGTGTGCCCTGAAGGGAAGAAAGGTGTGTCTTTCCTATCATTGCATGGCTCAGGATAGTGTCAGAGTAACTACTACCACCATTCTTATCACTCCTATCCTCTTCTCTACTATCCTCTTCCTGGGTCACTGCAAATGTAGTCTCAACTTTAATCAATCCACAATTTTACCTTGTTAACAGGAATGTATCCTTTGGAATCAATGGTCATACCACTCTGTTTTAGAAAACCTGTTGTTGGACTTGCTCCTAAAATACAATTATTGTTTGCAATTAGTTTATTGTTTTGGCTTCATCCACCATACAGGAGGTACACAGGGATTCTGTACAAGGAAGAAGTAGCAAGGCTCTGTTTACGTATTATTTTTCTTTCCATGGGAGGCATACACTGGCACAGTATTTCCCAACACATGTTTCTGGTTGAAGACTGCAATGTATAGCACTCTACACATACATATAGTAGCATATGACGCTCAGGCTTTTAGGCTTTTGTATTTGAAATAAAAATCTGAGAAAAAATGCATGTGCAAAATGTACTTCATTAAAAATTCTTGAACTTCAAGGCATTATTTTTAAAGTATTTTAAAAAGCTCAATGTGAAAAGTAGCAAGAAAAATATGGAGTTGATATATCTTGAGGGGAATTTTTTGTCAATTTTCCTTCCGTCTATCTGGCTGTAATTTGTCCTAAATGTATCAAACTTTACAGGTTGCTTGATAAATTTGGTGCACATTCAAATAACGTTAGGGTCATTTAATAAGACCGATGTTTTAGACGCCGGTCTTAATACCCCTGAGCTAGCGCTCGATGTGCCCAAGTTATGTAGAGGAACCAGCCTGGTATAGAAAATGATAAGTCAGACAGGCCTGCCGGACCACCCCCTTCCCCATCCATGGCACACACCCTTTTTTAGAACTGGCATACGTTGGCGTGGAAATGGAAGAAGTCGCAGATTCGGCCTCAAATACCCTTTACGACCGAATCTGCGTCAGATACCTAATATCTGATCATAAATGACCGCTTGTATGTCTACAAACAGCAGTTTGTTACTGTTACTGCAGTTTTAGGCCACCCCCTACTGGAGTAAAACTGCAAAATTTTTGCAACTTTTAGAAAATTAGCATTTGTGCAACAAAATAGAATTTCGGCATAAAACCAAAATACAGGCCTTGATAAATTCCCCCTAATGTCTGTTTAAAAGCTCTGTATACAGCAGTTAGGATTTTATTTGAGACAGTTCAGAGGCATTACTTTCTATTAAACATACATCTTACCTATTCCAATGACACAAACATCTGCTCGTAGAACCTTCCCACTCTTCAGCACCACTTCTTTCAGCTGAAAGGTATAATATTCAAGACATGAAACTAGACAAAATATAAGGACAAAATACTTACTCAAGAATACTTCAGTAAGAGTATATAGACACTTGTCCATGTGCTCCTCTGCTATATTTGAGCTCTGTTTTCTACATAAAAACTTAGATATAATCCCCGAAATTTTTTTTTATGCTTCTGGTTATTAGTGAGCTTGTATACATAACTGTTTGTTTTAACAAACTTACATATTGACTTATTGATGTATTTTTAGATCATGTGGCACCCGATGTGACTCGCTCGCAGTGTCTGATGTGTGAACAGGAAGTCAGTTTCTTTATTCATTCCTGAGAATGAAATCACAGCTCAAATGGAAATGGCCAAAGAAACTGACTTCCTGTCCACATAGCGAGTCACATCGGGTGTCACATGATCTGAAAATACATCCATAAATCAATGTGTTGTAGGCTTATTAAAGAAACAGTTTATGTATACCAGTATAAATTAGAGGGACCCAAAAAATTGGGGGGGGGGGGGGGGCCCCAATTGCCACATTGTATAGATTTTTGTTGCATGGGATCTTATTGGTGACATATGCCACTGTATGGTAGATAGTGACAAAAGTAGAGGGTTTACGTTTAGCACATATGATAGGAATGTCAGGAATGCCATCAAGCCCCAATGAAATGAAACATGATGGGCCAGATTTATCATTAGCTCAGGTCAGAATAATGGAGTGAAAAAGTCCCAAAAAAGTCCCAAACGCTAAAACTGCGCACAAATTTGCGACTTTTTTCTGCTCTGCACTATGCTCGCCAGTTTTCTGAAAGTGGGCGTGTTTTCTTATGTAAATGAATCTCTAGACAGATTTACTATTGGGACTATTTAAAAAGTCGCATAAAAGTCGCAATTTCACTCCAGTGAGGACCATGCTTATCTTATGAGACTTTTTAATAGAACATGCGACTTTTTCATAAAAACATGCGATTTTTTCATAAAGATGTGCGACTTTTGTAAAGCTGCTTACTGACGGATAAACTGCTACCGTCAAACCACATTTATTACAGTCTTAAAGGGCCGATCATAAATCTGACTTGGCTAAAACTGACTTTAGCCATATGTTAAAGTGGCGTGAGCTGTCAGAGTCATGATAAATCTGGCCCGATATGTTTTTGGAGGTATTCTCACCTATAAGAATCATGCATTGTCACACAGTGTCTATGGTCCCCTGAGTACGGGGGCCACATGCATATGCTACTGCTTGGTTTTGCCCGATATATGTGTCAAAAGTTTTCAGGAATTTATTTCATTTCACTGTACATATGTCATAAAAAAAAAAGCAAAAATCAAGTATTTTAATACAAGGCATAAACTATAGCTAATTAAAGTAAAATTAACAAGAGTGGAGACCTCAGTAAGATTGATAGACTCCTTTGCAGACTGCAAAAATATAGATAGATACATGTAGATGCTAGATAGATAGATAGGTTAAAAAAAAGGAAGTCCAAGGCAGCACTAACCATTACTTAAAGGGGTTGTCCGGGTTCATTTCCCCCCCCCCCCCCCCCAGCAGCCCCCCTGACTTGAGCATCGGAGCAGTTCATGCTCCGATGCTCTCCTTTGCCCTGCGCTAAATTGCGCAGGGCAAAGGCATTTTTTTGGAGATCCGGTGACATACCGCTCTCCATGGGGTTGCCAGGAAGCCCTATGACGTCACCGGCACTGATGGGCGGGATTTAGCGCTGCCCTAGCCAGTAAAACGACTAGGGCAGCGCTAAAGCCCTCCCATCAGAGCCGGTGACATCACCGAACACACTGCCGGGCGGAAGTTTCCGCCCATCAATGTTTTATGATAAACAAAAAAGCCTGTGCCCTTGATAACAGTCCCAGTAAGTGGACTGAAACGTTGCACGGGTGAATAAAGGACTTTTTTCTTTCACCACATTGGAAGTGCTGCAGTTTTTCTTCTTTTTTTTTTAGATAGATAAAAAGATTGATAGATACCTTTCCTTCTTGTTCCCTCAGTTCAGAAACTTCTGTCTGCATGTAAAACTTCACTCTGTTACTTTCAAACATCTTAGATAGAAAAAAAATATATATATCAATTTAACATTTTTAACGAAAACTTTACGTTTTGCATAGAACATTGCAATTATACTGTTACTGTACCTTGAATGGCACAAACACATTACAGAGTTTTTGTGGCTCCAGTCTAAATGAGAGGACTCAAAGCCTGTTATAGATTGAGAGCCATATTCAAATACAACAGGACTAAGAAAGAAGTCTGTTAATGGGGGTTTCTGGAAGTACAATATTGAAGACCTATCCTCAGGAAAGATCATCAGTGTCTTATTGGTGGTCCGACACCCAGCATCCCTGATGGTGAGCTGTTTGAAGAGGCCAGGAGAAATGCTAGCACAGGCTTCCAGTATCTGTAGTTTCAGGTGCTGCACATCTCGTATCTGCACAGGATATGCTGATGTGCAGCACCTGAAACTACAGATACTGGAAGCCTGTGCTAGCATTTCTCCTGCGGTGTTGCTATCAGTGTGTGAAGAGTGGGAGAAGAGGGTTGCATTGACAATCCAACACAATGGACAGCACATTGAACACATTTTATAAGTGGTCAGAAACTTGTAAATAACTCATGAAAGAATAAAGTTACGTTAAAATCAAGCACAACATTGTTTTTCTTGTGAAATTCCCAATAAGTTTGATGTGTCACATGACCCTCTTCCTATTGAAAAAACAAAAGTTGGATTCAAAATGGCCGACTTAAAAATGGCCACCATGGTCACCACCCATCTTGAAAAGTTTCCCCCCTCACATCTACTAATGTGCCACAAACAGGAAGTTAATATCACCAACCATTCCCATTTTATTAAGGTGTATCCATATAAATGGCCCACCCTGTAGAATAGAAGAACTTTGTTTCATATAGCTCCCTCACACTGCTATAAGCCTGATCATTGTTCTTTTGTCCCTTCCACTGCCTTTACATTTTTTGGCTTCCTGATTGCTTCTTTTCTCATATTAACAAGATAACACAGCTCCTGTCACATCTAGCTCTGTCATTAACATAATCAGACAAGTGGAGAGATCACAGATTCCCACTAGAATAACCTAGTATACGCATTATAATGATACAAAGTAAACAATGATAATTTGTCATGACCATCATTGACTGGATGATAAATAGGTTATACTGTACACAGATAGCGAAATACAAACGTGTATGCACTCATTTATTATCTAGTGACATGTATTTTTAAGGGCAATGTCTTCGTGTAGGTAAGAAGTGTTAGGCTGCTCATATACTTTAGATGGCTGTAAGCCAAACGTTCAGTTGAATGCGGACCCAACTGCTAGACACCTCTATTGGCAGCTCATTTTCCTGAGAACAAAAGGATTGAGAATGTTGAAATTAAGCACGCCTAACCCTTCTTTTTTCCAACGTCTCCCACTGAAGCAGAGTTGGGACAACAACACACCCAATAGAAAGTAGCCTGGTCTCACAGAAATTGATGGCTACGTCTAACCAGTGGCATACCTGCCATGGATGCAGACAACTATAACAATTCTTGGTCAGCACTCTGGAGAATAGCGCTCTGTGGTGAGGAAAAATCCTCAAATCGTAGTGAATCATATAACACGGCACATGTAGCAAATGAAATGCAAGGTGTTCATCTTTTGTTAAGATGCTCCAAGCATAACAGTCATAGGGCCAACACTAGTATTTCGGTTCATCCTGGACATTTGGTCACAGCCATGGAGGAGATGGAGTGAGCATGCAGTTGGAGCTCCCCCTAGTGGACAGTTTTAGAATATATTGTGTCAGGGGAAGCATCACAGACATATTTATATAATGTGTGCTTTGTTAATAATGCACCTGCTCCATATTTTCCAACACAAAAGTCGAGTAAAGTTGGTGACTTTTTTCATTAAAAAAATTTCCTCCACTTTATAAAAAAAATTTTTTTTTACATTTGCAGACTTCTTACTTGGTGGGGGCCAAACAATGTTTTGCTGTGGGTCCCTAGAAGATCTGTGTACAGCTCTGCTTCTAAGAGTCATCCAATGATTAGAAATGTTGTCAAAGGACCCCAGCTGTGGTATTTTGGTCCAAAATCATCTAATGTGCATAACTACCTTTACATAAATGGTGGTTTAACGCCCGACACACCCACCGATTTTGAAAAAAGGGATCCTATGTCACCTGTTTTTTTTATAATCAGGCCAGGAAGAGATAATCGGAGCTAAGTGGTGACACTCTCCATTACAGTCTCTCCAGTCTCAACCATTGTATCGCCCATAGACTTGCAAGCAGTAGGCCATGCACATGCACTGCTTCCACTCCATTCATCTCCTCCATTTCTGCTAGCAAGAATACAGGGGACAGCCAGAGGCATAACTAGAATTTGTATGGTCCCATAGCAAGGTACAGCAAGGAACCTCAATGGCTAGATGAAGAGGCAGTAATGCAAACATCTTGAGCAGTAATACCTTTTTTGGCCAAACAGAAAAATTATGTTTGCAAGCTTTCAGACCACAGAGGCTCCTTCATCAGGCAGCAGTCAAATGAATGATTGTTGGAAAGACACAACATTTTAAAAGATGTTACAGACATTTGTACATGAGGTGATACATTAAGATAAGACAGAGCAATAAAACTAAGTTATTGTTACCGATGGGCAGGTGATAGAGGTTTAGGCTACATTCACACAGCTGTTTTTTAGAACAAATTAAAGTCAATTGGGCTATTCACAATGTGGTTTTTAACAGCCGGTGAATAGCAGCTGTCCTATTTTTGTCATTTTTCATGGCCAAACAGACTACATTGAAATCATTGGGACCGTTTTTATGGCCATTAAAAATGGGTACACTAGTGCAAAGTGGCTTTTTAGGGGTTAAAAATGTACTTGCCTCTTCTACTTGCATTTGCAGAGGCAGTCGCTCCTCTCTCGGCGCTGAAGGACCTACGCTCAAGCGTGATGATGTCACCATGTGCTCCCAGCAATCATGCTGGGAGCACATGGTGACGTCGTCACGCATGAGCACAAGTCCTTTGGCAGGTCCTTCAGCATTAAGAGAGGAGCAACTGCCTCTGCGCATGCAAGTGGATGAGGTGAGTAATCATTTTTTTTTGGGGGGGGGGGGGGGTAAGGACTACTGTGGGGAACATTGGTGGCCGAGGACCACAATGGAGGACATTGGGAGACACTATGGGGTAACATTACCACTGCTGGGGGCCACTATTGGAGACATTATTACTGCTAGGGCCACTATGGTGGACATTATGTACACGGCAGGGGTTGGAATTTTTTTTTTTTTAAAAGGTAATGAAAAAAATGGTAATTTTTAATGGCCGTTAAAAGCACATGCAAAATGGCTATTAAAAACAGCCAGATGGCCAGAAAGTGGATGCAAAACTGGTTGAAAAATAGACAGTGTGAATTTCATGGCCGTTTTTTTTACTGTTGTGTGTACGCTAAGACTTAGGCTAGGTTCACATATGTGCCATGAACTTCAGTAGTCTATTCCGGCAGAGTAACAGACTACCGGATTTTACCATATCCAATATAGAACCGCCAGATCCTCATTGACTATAATGGATCTGTCAGTGATTCGTCTGGTTTCCAGCATAAATGCTGGCTTTCGGGAGGACAAAAAAAATATTGTATGCTGGAACAGACCACCAGAGAGTCTGCTGTATATGTGAACGTACCCTTAGAAATTAAGGAGATCTGGAGTCAGTCGGGGGTGTTCGTGTAGTGTCATAAATCCAGGTGTTAGATCGAGTCCTCTTTTCAGTGACTGGAATACTGTTATCAATTTAAATTCCCAGAGTTTTCTCTCCCTGCCTAAAATCGCCCATCAGAATTAAGACCTAGTCAGAAGTGCCCTGTCATCACCACCAGAGATGGGCACATTCCCTTTTTTTTTTTTTTTAAGTGAATTCGAAAAACAACAGCATCATATACTTGTTGCCGAATACAGTATAGATATAGAAATCAAAAGACCTATGTGGTCCAATTCTCTTGATACAGAAAACAATGTAAACAAAAAATATAGCAACCGTCTAAACAGTTTCTCTAACCAGCCATTGCAATGTTACATACTCCCTATTTCTTCAATTGACATTTAGTGAATTTTAATATGTACAGGTATCCCCATTAAACCGAATAAACTACGCTTCCTCGAGCTGCTGATATGGCTTGTCGCAGTCTTGAGGTTGAATACATAGTTTGTGCTGCCCCACACCACAGGCCCCAAACTCTATCAAATATTTGTGGTTTGTTGCGATGTTTGTATACTAGTACTACATATGGTAGGATCTGATTTATCTGTAATTTCCACATGGTCAAGTTCGGTGTACTGGGGCTGTACCATCTCAGAGCAATACATTTATGTGCCATAAACAGGGATTCCCTCAGGAATATTGTCATATAGTGATCCTAATTATCTTCATTCAGTATTCCTAACAGGCAGACCTCAGGAGTGCAGGGTGCCCGAACGGGCAGTAAAGAGGAAAGAAGATCAATCACCTCCCTCCAAAACATAGCTATCGGGGTGCAGTCCAAATCATGTGCCAGAAATCCGCCTCCAGTTCCGCACACCACGGGCATGCTGTGGATGACACTCTGCCCATTCTATACATCCTAGCTGGTGTTAGATATGTCTGATGAATGATATATAATTGGAATATTTTGTTATTGATTGCGGGTAATACTTGAAAATGTGATTCCAATAAAGTCATTATGGATTTATCTGTGAGTGTGGGTATCCTTCTTTTCCATTTGTCTATTACTTGGAGGGGGTTTGCACTGATCTTTGCTTGTACTAAGTGCGAGTAGATTGCCGATACTAAGCCTCTGGGACCCTGGGTTTTGACAACTCCTATAAGTGGGTATTTGGAAACTCTGTTATGTGGAAATTTACTGTTTTGCAGCCCTAAGTTGCAAGTATGATGGGTACGCGGTATGTTGAACTTTTGTGCCAAAGTCTCAAATGTCATTATAATTCCTTTATCATAGATATCACCAAGGGTTTTAGCTCCCGCCGATTTCCATCTGTCCGCTTCCATCATCCCCCTGCAAACTTGGCATGGACTGATTTTCCCACAAAGGTATGTCTGAGACAACCTCTGCAAATTTGGCCAGTAATTTAGCCTCTTTCCAAACCGTCTGTGCCAATTTATGCAGTGGTAGCATTGACCTTTGGAACTTAGGTGACCCTTCTAATATCGACCATAGAGTATTATGTACAGTTTAGGTAAGTTTTAAGAAGTACTCTGAAGTAGGTATGTCTTCTGTTGTGAACCAGGTGTTAATAAGCCGTATCTGGCCAGCTAAATAATATATAAAATAATCCGGTAGGGCCATACCTCCCTCTAGCTCGGGATCTGCCCCAAATAAAGACCCTAGTCATGGAGTCTAATTCTTTGAAAACTGATTTGGGTATGGGTGTTTCTGAGTGCTGAACAGCATAAAAAACCTTTTGGGAGTATGATCATTTTGACTAAGTTAATGCGTCCTGCCACTGAGATAGGTAAAGAGTTCCAGTTTTTAAATTTGTTCCGAATGTGCTAAATTAATGGGCAAATATTAAGTGATAGAGCCTGAGAGTGTCGCTTAGTGATTTTGATTCCTAGATATTTAAATGTGTCCACTACTTTCAGTTGGACAACATGAGAGGGGCCATTCCATTTGGCCCTGCCCAGTGGCATGTACACCCATTTCCCCCAGTTAATTCTCAGACCTGACTAATCCCCAAATTCATCTATCAAAGCCACCCATGGTAATTCCGGTTATGTTATTACTGTTTCTCACACTAATGGCCAAGGTTTCAATTGCCAAGGCAAATAGGAGTGGTGACAAGGGGCAGCCCTGTCTCGTTCCTCTGTGAAGGGGGAAACTTTCCGATAACCAGGGGTCAAGTCCTGGGAAAAAAAGTGTGGGAACTCACCCAAGATCCACTGCAACCCCCCCCCCCCTCCAAAAAAAAAAAAAAAGCACAGAAAATCTAGCACGCTGTAATTTGTGTAGCTGCGGACTGAGCCAAATGTACACATTGTGATCAAAACACAATATCATAGTGCCATCCTCTCCCCCTGTCCCCTAATGTGCTAGTATCAAGTTCCTCTCTCCTACCCCCTTCATGTGCCAGTATCATGGCGCCAATAGCCCGCCTCCCCCGTGGCAGTAAAGTAACAGTCCGGTATTTAAAAAAAAAAAAAAAAACACTTTTAGAAAAGTTTGTCATGGGATTCGAACTCATGACCCCTACACATCAGAGGCAAGGCATATGCCCTCACAGCTATGAAAGCTGTCTAGCTAATAACTTAAAAAAAAATATATAAGACTTCTACTGTAGGTAACTTTGCCCACCGTGTATGGATGTAGCAGAGCTGGGTGTGTTGGGGCAGCTGTCATGTGTATGGTTGTACACTAGGTATCAGTACACTAGGTATCAGTAGGAGTCTTAAAAAAAAAAAAACACTTTTAGAAAAGTTTGTCCTGGGATTCGAACTCATGACCTCTACACATCAGAGGCAAGGCATTTACCCCCACAGCCATGAAAGCTGTCTAGATAATTGCTAAAAAATAAATAAATAAGACTTCTACTGATACCTAGTGTACTGATACCTAGTGTACAACCATACACATGACAGCTGCCCCAACACACCCAGCTCTGCTACATCCATACACAGTGGGCAGCTGTCATGTGTATGGTTGTACACTAGGTATCAGTACACTAGGTATAAGTAGAAGTCTTATATTTTTTTTTTTAAGCAACTACCTAGACAGCATTCATGGCTGTGAGGGTAAATGCCTTGCCTCTGATGTGTAGAGGTCGTGAGTTCGAATCCCAGGGACAAACTTTTCTTAAAGACATTCTAAATGATCTCCTATGTGTCAGCTGCGAAGTGACTGAACATACTCGCAGCGTATTAGGCCGACAGAAGAAGTGAAGGAGATGATGTCAGTAGGGGGCGGGGCGCCATGAGAGGAGTCACAGACAGCTGTGAAGCCGCTTAGCCTGCCCTGCACTCTCCTGGCTTGAGGCTTGAAAGGGAACGGCGTTCCTGCCATGAAAAAAGTGCAGGAACGCCGTTCCCACGCGTTCCCCCTCCACTCGACCCCTGCCGATAACGCTCCGTTGATCAGTAGCCACCGGGTTGCTATACAGGATGCTGACGCATCTGAGCAATTGAGGACCAGACCCAAAGCTTCGGAGGCAGCCAAACAAGTATGGCCATTCTATGGGCACATTCACTTGTTATAGTAAGAAATGCAAAATCTGTACCAATATCTTATCAACAGACATCGTTCACATATCCAACACATGGGACTACAAAATTACTGACACTTTCTCATGCGTGTCCTCCAAATGTGGTGTACATGATATATTCGAAATATATATTGGGGAAACCATGTAAAATCTAGGATCAAGGATGAATTTACATAGGCACATAATAAAGAAAAATGTGGATACACTTGTGGGGCAAAACTTCTCTGGACCAGACCACAGTATCATGGATTTAAAGGTATTACTGAAAAGTAATTTAAAGACCAACAAAGATAGGGAATTCAAACTAACATTCTAGTCATTAAAAAGAGGACTCAATTTAACACTTGGAATTATGACCCACTACTTGGACATACACACCCCCTTCTTCCAATTAGACTCCAGATCTCCTTAATTCCTAAAGGTGGATTTAGACAGGCAGATAATCAGGCTTATTGTCAGGAATGCTCATTCCAGAAAATCTGCCCGTCTAAATGTGCAGCCGATTACCCGATGAACAAGTGAAACAATTTCAGGAAAAATTCTATTCACAACAAATGCGAATTTCCTCGCGCTTTGTGGTAACGCATCGCAATTTTTCCTAAAATGGTGGCTACACGTGTGAGGACTGAGGACATGGGGCAAGGAACTCTGGGAAGGCGGGATCACCCAGATTGACATGCATGCAGCCAATCAGCAGCCAGCCCTGCGATGTCACAGCCTTATAAATACGGCAGCCATTTTAGATTCTGCCATTTTCCAGCGTTCTGAGTGCAGGGAAAGACGCGAGAAGGCACTAGGGACAGCAATATGAAAAACCTAATTGCGAACAAAGAAAAAAAAAAATTATTTGTAAGAGCAGGGAAAGGATAGGGAGGAATCATTTCACAGCATTTTAGTGCAGGGAGAGATGTCAGAAGGCATTAGGGACAGTGCTAGAATAGCGATTTACAAGTGCAGGGAAAGATTATTTGGGGATCCAAATAGCCATTATACAGCTCTGTCATTTCAGCAATTTGTTCTTGGGGTGCAAGTGCTATGTTGAAAAGCCTTTAGTGGCTTATATCTGTAGAAAAATAAAGTTATAGGTGGTGAAAGCGTTTAGTGACGTATTTCAGTACTAACAGAAAAATATATACGCAGTTCACTGTGGCAGTTATTTGTGGTGAAAGCATTTGGTGACGTATTTCAGTACTAAAAAGAAAAATATTTACGCAGTTAACTGTTGCATTTATTTTTGGTAATAGCTTTTAGTGGCCTATTTCAGTACATAAAGAAAAATATATGCGCACTTCACTGGTGCAGTTATTTATGGTAAAAGCATTTAATGGCCTATTTCAGTAAAGAAAGAAAAATATATACGCACTTCACTGGTGCAGTTATTTGTGGCAAAAGAGTTTAGTGGCCTATTTCAGTACAGAAAGAAACATATATACACACTTCACTGGTGCAGTTATTTGTGGTAAAATGGTTTAGTGGCCTATTTCAGTACAAAAAGAAAAATATATTCTAAGTTCACTTCTGCAATTATATGTGTTAAAGCGTTTAGTGACCTATTTCAGTACAGAAAGAAAAATATATACACACTTCACAGGTGCAGTTATTTGTGGTAAAAGCGTTTAGTGGCTTATTTCAGTACAGTAAAAAAATATATATATGCACTTCACTGGTGCAGTTTTTTTGTAAAAGCGTTTAGTGGCCTATTTCAGTACAAAAAGAAAAATATATTCTCTGTTCACTTCTGCAGTTATATGTGTTGAAAGCGTTTTGTGGCCTATTTCAGTACAGAAAGAAAAATATTTTCGTCACTTTTAGGGGTGTTTTAATTTGCTTTTAATTTATTTAGTTCAGCTAAAAGTATGTCAGACAGAGAAGTGCCAGGCCATGCACAGAGGAGTGGCAGAGGCATAAATGTTTCTGGTGCAGGCAGAGGTCACAGCAGAGTTAGGAGGCATGGCATCAGGAGTCGCAGCGGGAGGCCTGAGCTCCCGGTGTCATCTAGCGGCCGTGTCTTCGATCTCTTGGCAAGAGATTGCCAAGAGACAACAGTATGCATGCACTCATCCAACGGCGCAGAAGCTGAATGTGCTCCTGGCCAAGTTACTGGTGCTGCAGTCCCTCAATCTATGTGGAATCAGTGAATTGGTGTAGAGTGCGCTCTTTCACGCTATAGTAGGATCTTGGGCCTCTTCACAGTTCTTTATACCTGGCACTAACATTGACCTGTGAGGCTGAGTTCCCACTTGAGTTATTTGGCCCATAGTCAGTTTTGGCCCCATAATGTCCCAAATAAGTGAAGTGTGCAGTGATTCTAAGAGCGACGCCTGTCATCTGCATGTCATACTGACTCACTGTATTGTTTCACTACCGCAGCAGAATCCCTATGCGTGTTGCTGCAAGGCACAGTGTTCTACACCACTATAAAGGCTCTCTGCAGCCAGAAAATAGCCGCTTTTCAATGAAATTCTTTTTTGGGAAAATTTGGCGAACCGGCCGAATCGAATTTTTGAGAAATTTGCTCATCTCTAATTATTATACATGATCAGATAGCTGACATCACTTTTAGGTACAGAGGAAAGCTAGCCAGTGTCCTCTTTTCCCCAAGACCTACATTCTCAAAGTTGCTGCAGGGAACCCAATATTCAATCATCTGGTAGCATCTTGCTGCTATGTGAGCAGGTAATATTTGAATGTATCCATACAGTAGGCCCCCACATGCACATCAGGCCAGAGTCAGTTGAGAAGGAGGGAGGGACGGAGGGAGGGACGGAGGGAATCCCTCCCTCCCATGACGCAGAGCCCAATACAATAAGCAGGCTCTGAGGTGCCGCACCACTGCCACCAATGAATGTGTGTCTACTATTAAAGTAGGATATGGGATGGGGAGGGTTTACCGCTGCGCCGTCTCAGCTTGTGCTCGGTGAACGGCGGCAGCCTTCTCCTCCTCCTGATCCTTGTGTTCTCCAGTCCCCAGCCATTAGTGCTCTGAAAAGCGCAAGTACCCACACACTGTCCCACACACTGCAAGATTATTAGCCTGCCTCAAAATAAAGGCAGGCAAAAAACATGTATCAGGCAGCCAGCAAGATTTGGGGTTAAAGGGATTCTGTCACCTCCCCTAACCCAAAATCGGATTTTAAAGCAGTCATGCAGCACAGCTTACCTTGAATAGGCTGTGCTCTTCTATCTTGTAATCCGTCCAGTAGTTTATGAGAAAATTGACTTTTAGGATTATGAAAATTAGCCCTGAAGGTGCCCAGAGGGGCGTTTTGTTCCCCTTAGTGTGCCCAGTAATGCCCCTCTTACAGTGCCCAGCCCGCCTTTCTTCCGACTGCCTAACCTCCCACAGCCTCTCATCCCTCTCCTCCCCCTCCCTCACGGCCGAACGAACTCTTGCACAGGCGCAGTACCCACTGAGGGCTGCGCCAGTGCGATCTGCAGGAGACTGAGGGCAGGAGCTTCATCCTCGTCACTGGGCATGCAGGCTGACTGAGGGAAGAGCGAGCATCGGACGTCACTGTGAGGCATATGCAGGTCCAAAATGATAAAACAATGTGCTTCATATTAACAGCAAGTTACTCCAACATGTACCTGATGCCATTAACCCCATCGTTATATAGTGTTATATATTTTAATATGCACCTTGTGTTTTGTCATGCGTGTAAATCAGTCAGTGCCGACCAGCACCCCCTAAGCCCCGGTCCCTGGGAAAATTGTCTTGCATGAAACTGGTCCTTGGTGCAAAAAGGGTTGGGGACCTTGGTGCAAAAAAGGTTGGGGACTGAGGTACAGGGCTGGTTCTAGCTTTATATTATTAGATCATTTTCCTCAATAAATAAATGCCTCCTGAGGCAGGCTATTTACACAGGCAGCTGCTGGCCACAGGTGCCTATGACTGGTTTTCTAAGCCTTACTAGCTAGCTGTTTGTTTGATACTCAGATCACTAACCTTAACCTGTTGACTTTAACCCCATCAGGACCCTGCCATTTTTCACCTTAAGTACCAGGCGATTTTTAGCAAATCTGACATGTGTCACTTTATGTGGTGATAACTTTAAAACGCTTTTACTTATCCAGGCCATTCTGAGATTGTTTTCTCGTCACATATTGTACTTCATGACAGTGGTAAATTTGAGTCAAATATTTATTTTTAATTTATAAAAACCAAAAACAAATTTACAACAAAAAAAAGGTAAAAATTAGCAAATTTGAAAATTTCTCTACTTTTATAATGGATAGTAATACCTTCAGAAATTACATTCCCCAGGTATACTTCATGTTTGGATAATTTTGAAAATGACGTATTATTTTTTGGGGACGTTAGAAGGCTTAGAAGTTTAGAAGCAAAGCTTAAAATTTTTAAGAAAATTTTCAAAACCCAATTTTTTAAGGAACAGTTCAGTTATGAAGTCACTTTGTGGGGCTTACATATTATAAACCACCCATAAATCACCTAATTTTAGAAACTACACCCCAAGATATTCAAAACTGATTTTACAAACTTTGTTAACTCTTTAGGTTCCCCATAAGAATTAAAGGAAACATCAAGGGTCAACAGCACAAAAATACTCAAAATCTATTATCTTGAATCTGGAGTTTACAGAAACACCCCATATGTGCTCAAAAACTGATGTATGGGCGCACAACAGGCTTCAGAGTGGAAGGAGCACCATATGGCTTTTGCAGAGCGGATTTAGCTGGAATGGTAATTAGAAGCAATGTCGCATATGAAGACACCCTGAGGTGGCCCTAGCGTGGAAACCCCCAAAAAGTGATCCCATTCCGGAAACGACACCCCTCAAGGAATATTTTAAGGTATGTAGTGAGCACTTTGACCTCAAAGGTCTTTCCTAGAATTAGGAAACACTTGGCAGTGAAAATGAAAAATTGCATTTTTTTCACAAAAAAGTTCCTTTACACCCACATTTTTCACTTTCCCAAAGGGTAACAGGACAAAATGTACCCCAAATTTTGTTCCCCATTTCCCCCCGAATACGGCAACACCCCATATGTGCTCAAAAAATTATGTATGGGCACACAGCAGGGCTCTAGAGTCAAACAGCAAAATATGGATTTTGCTGACCCAATTTTGGAAAGAGCACCCCCGTACGAACATTTTAAGTGGTGGAAAGGGTACTATTCAGCAAACAGGATTTCAAAGCACACATTTGTGAAAATGAAAAATTACTAGAAACACCAATTTTTCACTTTCACAAGGGGTTAAAGGAGAAAATGCACCCCAGTATGTGTTCCCTATTTTCTCCCCATTCAGGAAACACCCCATTATGTACTTGTTGGCTGCTGTATGAGCACACAGCAGGCCAACAGCAAAATATGGATTTTGCTGGCGGGCCTGAATTGGCAAACATGGATTTTTAGGGGCCGTGTCGCATAAAAAAAAATTCCTGAGGTTCCCAAAAATTAAAACCCCAAGAATTGACCCCATTTTGGAAAGAGCACCCCCGTATGAACATTTTAAGGGGTGGAAAGAGCACTTTTGACCTAACAGGTGTTTCACGGAAATGAATATGTAGTGGATGGTGAAAAATTGATCTGTTAGCTATGCGGACTAAATCAGATATATAAAGGTGGTAAAACTACAGGGTACATCATGGATGAAATTAAATTGATACTCCATGGATGAGTGGTAGATTTTAAAACAGGTTTTTCAGGGCAGGTTTTGCAGTGGTGAATGGTGTCTTTCCTTATCCCCCTTTTGGAACACACCCTGCATCTTTTTTGGGTCCTTCCCTTTCTTGCTGTCTGGGGGACTTGACCTGGAAAATGTTGCCCTGGCACGACACGAGCACTATGACTTCCTGAAGTACTGGGACCCTCCCCAGCCTGGGTTTGACAAATAAGGGCCCTGATAACCACCTCTTGGAACTGAAGGAAAGTTCCTGTGTGGCCTGCAGATTGAAATAGCACATACACATTGCACATTGCCATCTGTACAATGTGTACGGACAGCTTTTTGTACCACATTTTCAGTTTTTCATGTGGCACTGTAGGGCTTCAGAAGTTGATCTGAATGATCCACCCCTCCCATGTGCCTGTTGTAGTCCAGGATACAAACTGGTTTGGCGGTAGTGGTTGTGATACCTCGTACAGGAGCGGGGGAGCTGGTGCTAGTGTGACTGGTGGTCAGTACAAGGACATCCCTCTTATTCTTGTACTTAACCACTGGCATGTTATCATGGAGGAGAGACCTACTTTCACCCATTCTCAGTGGTTGCCCTACCAGGGATCTAGGAAGGCCTCTCAGATTTTTGGGCACTGTGCCACAAGCCACAGTACCTCTGGCAGTTAGGGACATGAATAGGGGTATGCTACTATAATAGTTATCCACATAGAGGTGGTAACCCTTATCCAGCAGTGGGTACAGTAAGTCCCACAACATCTTTCCACTAACTCCCAGGGTGGGGGGGGCATTCTGGGGGTTCTATCCGGGAACCTTTCCCTTCGTAACTGCAGAACTTGTGGGTGTACCCAGAGCTACTCTCACAAATTTTGTATATTTTTATGCCATACCTTGCCAGTTTACTAGGCAGGTACTGGCAGAATCTAATCCTCCCTTTGAAAAGTAATAGGGACTCATCTACACAGACATTTTTATTTGGGTTGTACACCTCAGAAAACTTATAGTGTTAAAGTGTTTAATGACAGGCCTAACCTTGAACAGACGGTCAAATGTTGGGTCGTTTTGGGGTGGGCACTGTGCATTGTTGTAGTGTAGGAATTTCCATATTGACTCAAATCGCTTCCGGCTCATGGTCTTACTGTAAATTGGAGTCTGGTAGAAAATGTCCGAACTCCAATATTGGCTTCTTTACAATGCCCATATGCAGCAGAAGTCCCGAAAACTTAATCATCTCTGCTGCACTTACTGGGGTCCAACCTAGGGGTCTAGCGTATGCCGATGAATAAATTGTTGGGCATATAAATTGGTTTGGGCCACCATTAAATTTACAAAATCTTCAGAGAAGAAAATTTTGAAAAAATCTAGTTCAGTGAAGCCCGCACAGTCTATCTGTATTCTGGAGCTGCCCTCAAAATCCGGCGTATGCCTCTTCAGCTTAGTATACTCGTTGGGACGGACGGGCCTTTTTTATTTTATTGGGGTGTGACGTGTGAAATGTGTAAACCTTTATTTAGTGTGAGGGGTGTGTATGTTGTGTTTTCCCACGTGAATGGGGCTTGTATTAAATTTGAATTATAGAAAAAAGTTTGTGTTTTTTTATTGCAGAATGCACGCACAAAGATGTTGCGTGCATGCAAAAATCTACACTAACACTACCTAACTAAAATAGAATTTTATATATATATATGTAATAGAAAAAAATCGGACAGCACTCCAGACTGGTTTCTTCAGTAAAACAGGTAGTGTTTATTCACCCATACGGTGGCAGCAAAAAAGCAATTATTATATATATAGATATAGAGAGAGAGAGAGAGAGAGAGAGAGAGAGACAGACAGGTGAAACTTGAAAAATTAGAGTATCGTGCAAAAGTCCATTTATTTCAGTAAAGCGAATTAAAAGTAATTGCATTAATGCAGCTTAAAATTAGAGTTTTGTGAAAAGTTTCAATATTCTAGGCTCAAAGTGTCACACTCTGCTCAGGGGGTATGGACTAATTAGTTGACTAAAGGATACCTCAAAATTTAAACTTTGGGGTTTCATAAACTGTAAGCCATAATCATCCAAATTATAAAAACTAAAGGCTTGAAATATTCCTCTTTGCATGTAATGAGTCTATCACATATGTTAGTTTCACCTTTTAAGTTGCACTGAAATAAAAGAACTTTGCACGATACTATAAAACGCACTTTCCCCCCCTATAAGTGGGGGGAAAATAGCAGTGCGTTTAAGGGGCAAATGCTGCGGCAGTCGGGTGTATCAGCTGAGAGGGAGAAGGTGCTGGGGGCCAGCATCTGGTTCTGTAATGGCAGCGGGGCCCGGTGCAGTCACTGTATTCTACTACACCGGGCCCCGCTCACAGCAGTATCATCATATCTAACTTGTATGTATTATTAAACTATTCAAATATCATCTGAAATCCAGCGCTTACTAACAACTTCGTAGCAGTCGGGAGGCCAGACGGGTGCTCGCAGCGTGAGTCACTACGTCACGCGCCTACTCCGCCCACTTTATGAATAAAACAGGTGCGTGACATAGTGAGTCACGCTGCGAGCGCCCGCCCGGCCTCCTGACTGCATACGAAGTTAGATGATATTTGAATAGTTTAACAATACCTACAAGTTAGATATGATGATACTACTGTGAGCGGGGCCCGGTGTAGTAGAATACAGTGACTGCACCGGGCCCCGCTGCCATTACAAAACCAGGTGCTGGCCCCCATTCACTACACAGGGACACTGTTATAGGGGATCTGTGGATGACACATTAGATAAGATGCTATATATGTGTCATCCACAGATCCCCCTATAGCAGTGTCATACCATCCACAGATGCCCTCATAACGGTGCCATCCACAGATGCCCCCATTACGGTGCCATCCACAGATGCCCCCATGACGGTGCCATCCACAGATGCCCCCATGACGGTGCCATCCACAGATGCCCCCATGACGGTGCCATCCACAGATGCCCCCATGACAGTGCCATCCACAGATGCCCCCATGACAGTGCCATCCACAGATGCCCCCATGACAGTGCCATCCACAGATGCCCCCATGACAGTGCCATCCACAGATGCCCCCATGACAGTGCCATCCACAGATGCCCCCATGACAGTGCCATCCACAGATCCCCCCATGACAGTGCCATCCACAGATGCCCCAATAGTTCAAAACCCACCAAAAGCACACCTTTTGGTTCAAAATATTTTTTTTCTTATTTTCCGCCTCAAAAACCTAGGTGCGTCTTATGGGCCAGTGCGTCTTATAGGGTGAAAAATACGGTAACTACGCGGGGGGGGGGGGGGGGAATGTGCATAGTAATCTGAGTAGACCGATCAGAAAAATTTATGTTTCTGATAAGCTCTCAGCAGGTGCAGAAAGCATGCACACACACAGAAGGGACAGGGATGGAGGGTGGTTTATGGATCTGGAACAGCTGCAAATGAAAAAAAAAAAAAAAAAAGTGCAGCAATTCCAGATGCTCTTCTTTTCTTCTTTCTTCTTTCAGCAGGAAAAGCTAAAATCGCAGTGGAGGTGCACCACAAGTCCCAGCAAGCCAACAAGCAGCACAGAACCTCTCTGCATGCAGTCACCAGCTAGAATGGTTGCCTGCAGAGAGGTTCAGCCCTTTCCAGTGCTGCTATATCGCTGTCATTGGCTAGAGCGTTGTTCCAGCCAATCGCAGCGCTGGCAGGGGACGCCAAACACTGTAGTCCCCTTCCTGACTTCAGAGGAGACCAGTGCTGACTAGTTCAGCACCAGTCACCTCTCCATGACCCCCCCTGACCCGCCCCGCAGCTTCCTTCTGCTTCCGGCACTGCGATGTGGCAGTCTTCATTGATCGGCCAATCGCAGCGCTTGGAGCTGCAGGGGGGGGCGGAAAGACACCATGCTGCCTTACCCAGCATGGATACTTGCTGTTAAGAGCAGCCATGGTGCCCCGGCGCGGGGCCTTAAGGGGATAACATCGCCTAGGATTATTGATTTTGCTTTTTACATGACCTTTTGGTATTTGACTCTGCTAGTTTGTGACCTCGCCTTTGCCTGCTGACTTTGTCGCTGATATTTTCTCCTTTTTTCACTTTGCTGTGTATTTGTATCTGATTTTGGATCTTGATCCAGTCCTGATTTCACCTGTTTGGTTTTCGTGTCTTTCTGTCTTACTACTCTTTTCTCATTTTGGTTTAGGTCCCTGCACTTAGCTAAGAAGGGACTGCCATCCAGTTTTGGGCCATCCCTTATGATGGATCGTGCACGTAGGAAGGGACAGAGGTACTGGTGGAGCACAGGGCTGCACCGTTCCCTACTCTTTCATGATACTTTCATACACTACTGTATGTTGCTATGATAGTTAGCTTTCCCTACACTAAGCATTTGTGGAGGAGAATGGAAATGGGGCGATATGTGGAGTGTGTTAAATAAGAACACTACACTGTTATTATCAATCACATACACTTTGTGTGACATGGACCTTTTTAGGAATTGCTAATATAATTCAATATCACATTGTAATATACTTACCTGACCAGGCTTCAGCGAAGCTAGTCTCCGCTCCCTCACCCGCGCCCCCAGTGATGCGGTATCATCTATAGCAATAGAGTGCAATGCTCTGTTTATCCCTGTAGCGTGTGTGCACTTGGGGAGATTAGCAGTGGGCAAGCTGCCCAGTTACTGTATAGTTTGTATCCTGTCCTATGGGGCGACGAGTCCATGGACCTATCAGGTTCTTATTCAGGGACTCGGCACTCTATTTAAAGGGGTATTCCCATCTCAGACAATGGGGGCATATCGCTAGGATATGCCCCCATTGTCTGATCGGTGCGGGTCCCACGGCTGGGACCAGCACCTATAACAAGAACGGAGCAGGGAGAGCTGTGGCTGGAGGACCCCAGATTTCCCGGATCCGTCCACCACCAAGCGCTGCTCCCATAGCAGTGAATGGGAGCATACTGCGGATGCGTGGCCCAGGCTCCCATTCATTTCTATGGGCCCGACGGAAATAGCCGAGCCGAGCCAGCGCTCGGCTATTTTCAGCTGCCCCATTGCCCCATAACAAATTAATGGAGGGCGGCTGTGCATGCGCAGTGTGCCTTCCTTCACTTTCGGGGCCCCGTTATCGATATAGATGCAGGTCTCAGTGGTGGGACCTGCACCTATCAGACAATATCCTAGCGATATGCCCCCATTGTCTGAGATGGGACAACCCCTTTAACTCCCTTCCTGGCCATAAACCTTTGCCAATGATAGTCTTTTGACTCACTAGCTATGTTCCTGGTTCTTTATCCTGTGCTTTATTGGATTGTTTCTGACCCCGGCTTGTCTTCTGGCCACTCTCTGTCTCTTGTTTGGTGCTGTGTAGCCGTTCTGGTTCTGACCCATTCACATGCGACTCTGGTATTGTGTTTGTCTGTCTTTGTTTGTTAGTCCATCTCTGCACTTAATTAGCATAGGGACTATCGACCAGTTCTGGTCTAACTATCTAGGGCTTGTACTGCAAGTAGGTAGGGAAAGTGGGCTGGGTTCTAGCCTTAGGGATTACGGTCCTTGTCTGTTCATACCTACAGTTATATTCCATACATATTAGTGACAATATACTAACCAGTCTATTACCACAGATAACACTGTTCTGGATCAAATTATTACCAGTGATAAAAGCCAAATCAGTATCCAGTTGTTGATAATACTTAAATATAACATGCAAGTTAGAAGCATGGTGGTCATTTTTGTGGGTATTTTTATTTTGTCACATATTACAGAATTATTATTATTTTTATTATTATTATTTCTACTGTACCTTCATGATTGCAAGCCCAACCTTGTCCCCTAAAAATTTCTTAAAGGGGATGTTCTCCAGCTCTACCACAGAGACAGAGTGAGCTTTTTCACATAGATAGGCTGCCACTTCCATGCCTAGTAAATAGAAATACATTTTTTTTTTTTATCCATTAATAAGGCTATGCTTATTCAGGATGCAACACTCAATGATCTTCTAAACAACTTGCCATTGATCTACAAGGACAGCCCTTGCTAAATTACATATCACTCTAAAATACACTGCCTGTCCAAAAAAAAAAGTCGCCACCTGGATTTAACCAAGCAAATAGTTATGAGCCTCCTATTGGATAATTACTGCATGGGCGATTATCTTTCAGCTGGCAAGTTATTTAACCCCAACTGGTGCAATGAGTTGCTTCAAATTTCTTAATCAACCATGTTGAAAGACATAGCTCGTGTTCATGGAAAAGATGTTAGTCTGTTTGAAAAGGGTCAAATCATTGTCATGCATCAAGCAGAGAAAACATCTAAGGACATTGCAGAAACAACTAAAATTGGGTTAAGAACTGTCCAACGCATTATTAAAAAATGGAAGGATAGTGAGGACCCATCGTATTCAAGGAAGAAATGTGGCAGGAAAAAAATTCTGAATGATTGTGATCGGAGATGACTTAAACGTTTGGTGAAATCAAATCGAAGAAAAACAACAGTAGAACTCAGGGCTATGTTTAATAGTGAAAGTAAGAGCATTTCCACAGGTACAATGCGAAGGGAACTCAAGGGATTGGGACTGAACAGCTGTGTAGCCATAAGAGAACCACTAATCAGTGAGGTAAACCAGAAAAAAAGGCTTCAATTTGCTAGGGAGCATAAAGATTGGAATCTGGAGCAATGGAAGAAGGTCATGTGGTCTGATTTACCCTGTTCCAGAGTGATGGGCGCATCAGGGTAAAAAGAGAGGCAGATGAAGGGATGCAACTATCATGCCTAGTACCTACTGTACAAGACTGTGGGGGCAGTGCTATGATCTGGGGTTGCTGCAGTTGGTCAGGTCTAGGTTCAGCAACAGTATGTGCTCCAAGAATGAGGTCAGCTTTTTCTTCCCTGATGACACGGGCATATTCCAAGATAACAATGCCAGGCTTCATCGGGCTCAAATTGTGAAAGAGTGGTTCAGGGAGCATGAGACATCATTTTCAAACATGGATTGGCCACCACAGTGTCCAGACCTTAACCCCATTAAGAATCTTTGGGATGTGCTGAAGAAGGCTTTGCGCAGCAGTCAGACTCTACCATCATCAATGCAAGATCTTAGCAAAAAATGAATGCAACACTGGATGGAAATAAATCTTGTGACATTGCAGAAGCTTATCTAAACAATGCCACAGCAAATGCGTGCCGTTATCAAAGCTAAAGGTGGTCCAACTAAATATTTTTGGTGGCGACTTTTTGGGGGGATGGGCAGTGTATCTGACAATTGGTTGGATGCAAATGGACAGTTTGTTTGATGCAGTTAGCTCAATAATGAAGAAGAGCAATATCTCAACTTTCAATATGAAAAATCAGCTTTTGGTGGAGTTCTATAACTATACCTTTCCTTATACCCTCACACACATTGCAAAGCTGTGTACATGATGCCTGTACAGCAACACATGGGGAGCCTACAGTATGCAATCATATGCACTATGTGTACCACCGTATGGAGTCTACATACACATCATATGTCTCCTAGAAACAATGCTCCACAATATGGCATCATGGAGCATGCCACTTTTTTCTAACTGGTTTGGAACGAATCCATGAAAAATAATCTTTCATACACCTCTGTAAGAAATGCAGTATGCAACCATATATTTCAATGAGTGCTGTATCTGGGCTAATGTACAACATGAATGTTTAATACAGACTTTTGCAGTAGCCCTATTAGATTATTTTTTTCTGACTCTGGGAAGAGGACTCAGGTAGGCTGATAAAGGCAGAGAAACTAAAAATCTGCTTCTGCATCAGAATAAGGCTTCATTCACACGACCATATTATCGGTCTGTGTCTGATCCACATTTTTTTGCAGATTGGGCGCAGACCTATTCATTTCGACATGTACTGTCCATATCCATGTCAGTCCCAATGCATTTACCTATACCCATGGCCAGCTGGATATAAACAGACTGCAAAATGGAGACAGCAAATGCAGAGCGGAATCTTCTTTTTCAGGGGGCAGGGTTTGGGCACTTAATAAAAAATAATTATCTGAAAACCCCTTTATGTGTTACACAAGCATCCAAGTAACTATATATGTGATAATATTTTGTATTCCATTGGATAGCTTACCTAAGAAAGATGCACCCACAATCACAGCATTCCTTCCCATTGCCAGCTTTATCACCCTGTTTGCATCTTCAGGGGTTCGTAATGTGAATACATTATCCAGTTCTTTTCCTTTACAGGTAAGAGTTTTGGGACTGTGGAAAATCAACTTGTTACTGTCTAAAACATCTATCTTTCCCAGTTTAAAGTCAATGGACACCTTTGGCATGGAAAACAATATTTTTACATACATGTACGTTTGTGATCATCTTAGCATAAAAAAGTTGCGATCTTCATTCAATCATTCATTTTTTATTCTTTAATATAGAGCTTGTTTAATATAGGCACTAATGCCTGCAGCCTATCAGAGGCCGGCTCAGGCAGCGCGATGACGTCATTATCATTGCGACGCCTGAGCCGGCAGCACACACACACACAGCAGGGACACAGGCCGGCATCGCTGCTGATGGAGGTAAGTATTTATTTATTTTTTTCTTCTTTGCGGGGGGCTGGCACTATGGGGGGGGGGAGGAGATATGGCACTATGGGGGGGGAGATATGGCACTATGAGGAGGAAATCTGGCACTATGGGGGGCACTCTAGGGGGAGCTGGCACTATGGGGGGCACTCTAGGGGGAGCTGGCACTATGGGGGGCACTCTAGGGGGAGCTGGCACTATGGGGGGCACTCTAGGGGGAGCTGGCACTATGGGGGGCACTCTAGGGGGAGCTGGCACTATGGGGGGCACTCTAGGGGGAGCTGGCACTATGGGGGGCACTCTAGGGGGAGCTGGCACTATGGGGGGCACTCTAGGGGGAGCTGGCGCTATGGGGGGCACTCTAGGGGAGCTGGCGCTATGGGGGGCACTCTAGGGGGAGCTGGCGCTATGGGGGGCACTCTAGGGGGAGCTGGCAGCTATGGGGGGCACTCTAGGGGGAGCTGGCACTATGGGGGGCACTCTAGGGGGAGCTGGCACTATGGGGGGCACTCTAGGGGGAGCTGGCACTATGGGGGGCACTCTAGGGGGAGCTGGCACTATGGGGGGCACTCTAGGGGGAGCTGGCACTATGGGGGGCACTCTAGGGGGAGCTGGCACTATGGGGGGCACTCTAGGGGGAGCTGGCACTATGGGGGGCACTCTAGGGGGAGCTGGCACTATGGGGGGCACTCTAGGGGAGCTGGCACTATGGGGGGCACTCTAGGGGGAGCTGGCACTATGGGGGGCACTCTAGGGGGAGCTGGCACTATGGGGGGCACTCTAGGGGGAGCTGGCACTATGGGGGGCACTCTAGGGGGAGCTGGCACTATGGGGGGCACTCTAGGGGGAGCTGGCACTATGGGGGGCACTCTAGGGGGAGCTGGCACTATGGGGGGCACTCTAGGGGGAGCTGGCACTATGGGGGGCACTCTAGGGGGAGCTGGCACTATGGGGGGGCACTATAGGGGGAGCTGGCACTATGGGGGGACTATAGGGAGACTATAGGGGGGGCTGGCACTATGGGGGGACTATAGGGGGAGCTGGCACTATGGGGGGACTATAGGGGGAGCTGGCACTATGGGGGGGACTATAGGGGGAGCTGGCACTATGGGGGGCATTATAGGGGGAGCTGGCACTATGGGGGGAGGGCTGGCACTATTGGAGGAGCTGGCACTGTGGGGGCATTTCTTACTGGCACATTATGGGGGGGCACCATGGGGGAGAGGAGCACTATGGGGGTAACTGGGGGCTCTAAAGGGGCTTTTTTTTAATTTATTATTGGCACATTCTGGGGGGGCACTATAGGGGAGAGCAGCACTATGGGGCATCTGGTGCTACTATAGGGGCATTATTTGGGGGCACTATGGGGAAGTGGGGGCTCTAAAGGGGCCTTTTGTATATGGGGGGCACTATGGCATTTGGTGGCACTAAGGGGGCATTTTTTACTGGTACATTGTCGGGGAGAGGAGCACTATAGGGGCATCTGCTGGGGGCACTAAGGGGCATTTTTTTACTGGCATATTATGGGGACACTATGGGGAAGGGGGAGAGGAGCAGTATGAGGGCATTTACTGGGGCACTATATAGGGGTATTTTATACTGGCATACATTTTGGGGACATTAGCTCAACTGCGGGCACTAAGCGGGGGTATTTCATGTACTGTCATATTATAGGGAAAATTAGTACTACTAGGGGGTATTATGGGGAGCTTTACTACTATTAGGGGCTATGAAGAACATGATTACTAGGGCACTATAGGGGCATTATTACTACTAAGTGTGCTCTGGCAGAGAATTATTTCTATTGGTGGGATTTTGGGGAGCACTGTTACTTTGGGGGCACCCTGGCATAGTATCAGCTTAGCACAATTATTTTTGGGGGACATTATCTTTATACTATTAGTGTCTGGGCGCAGTTATTTTTTAGAGCACTGTGTGCCAATAATTGTTTAAGGGGGCACTATCTGTGTGGTAGTAGTATTTCCAGGCGGACTGTTTCTGCAGCATAGTATTGGGGGCATAGCGGGTACAGTATTGGGGGCACTATCTGTGTGGTAGTAGTATTTCCAGGGGGACTGTTTCGCAGTATAGTATTGGGGGCATAGCGGGTACAGTATTGGGGGCACTATCTGTGTGGTAGTAGTATTTCCAGGGGGACTGTTTCTGCAGTATAGTATTGGGGGTGGCAGGAAACTAATGTCTGTTTCTCAATCTCTGTAGAGAAGGGAGATGGCAGAAAAATCATCATGGCGGTCTGGTCTGAATGGAGAAGATGAGGAAAGAGAACGTCTACAACAAAGGTGACATCACTGGATGTAAGAGGTATGTGGCGCTATGTAGGAGAAGAGATGCTCCGGCTCCTCCACCTGACATCTGCAGAAGGAGGATTCAGAACTGGGTGAGGATGACGAAAGGGGGCAGCAGGCCACGGGCGGGTGGCAGATGGTGGGGGGAACCACAGGCCTTGAGCAGGATCAGGGTAGGGAGGAGAGCGGAGGAGCTTCCTGGCTGTAGCTTGTTATATAAGCAGGCAGTGCAGCCAGGACGGCCTCCCCTCTCCGTATGATGTGTAGAAACAGGCCGCAACTATAGAATGTCAGCTGTAAAGTGTGTGTTGGGAGTGGCCTATTATATGTAGGAGGGGCTTTTAATGATGGGTGGGGCTAAAAATGGGCCACTTGACTAGATTTGCCCCCCAGGACTAAGGCTGCCAGTCCTCCCCTGATCTGCTCCTACAGTAGTAGTTCCAGACTTCTATCATTAAGTAATACGTTGTATTTGAGGTATGTGGCTCCAGAATGCTGCTGCCTTCACTAGCTCTCATGATACTGAGTGTGTAGTTCTCTCCTCTCTCTCCAATGTTGACTATGCCCCCACCACATGCAGAATATGTAGCGGTTTCTTTCTGTCACGGACGGTGTACAGGAAACAAGACAATGCAACATGCATATATGACTCACTGGATCCAAAGCTAAGGAACCAAAAGGGAGACCCCTGCACAAAACCTGGCACTTTCCCTGGCTGCTCAGCCTATGCAAAAATCCAAGAGGTGGATGATTGCATATCCACGTACCTCGACTATATGACACCTGAACACCCTACAATAGTGAGGGGATACGACCACCGGCTCCCTACACCAGACACGGAGGGAGTCAGGGTCACCTGGGATCCAGCAAACAGAAAATAACAGATAAATGTACATCACTTAACTTTGTAGCAGACTGGGAAATAGGATCAGCATGCACACACACTCCAGGAAGAAGTATAAGCCGCCCAGTAATGCATTATGGGGAGGAATTTAAAGGGAAGCAATCAGTCCAACTACATGACAGCTGAGAGAGGCTAACGAGATGAGGAACTGAACACCACAACAAAGAAAACTCAAGGAGGAGGTTCTGAAAGGCTTCTGTCAGAGCTTCTCAGCTGTCTGGTTGTGACACTTTCCTCCCTCTCTACACAACGTTTCTGAGTTATCTTTTTCCCTCATTCTGTTCTCCTTACCCACTACACAGTCTGTTTGATCTCTGCCATGTACAACTTCTCCCCGTTTTCTACTGCTATGTCTTATCTCTGTGAAGAGAGAGGAGTAGAGTAGACAGATCAGATGATATCAGCCCAGAGCTAAAAGTAGACAAGAGATGTGTCTTTTTGTTTCTACTCCAGAAGCAACAGCCAGCTATTAGTTGTACACACTGTAGAGCAGGGGTTAGCAATGTATTGATCATTACTGACAGGTTGATCACCAACATGGCTTATGTAGATCACGAGCCAAGAGAAACTTTCAACTTTAGTAGAAAACTGCACTGTATCTGGAGAAGGCATGTCCACTGTATAGTAAGTAGACATGATGATGTCAACAGATTGACTGCTATGCCATGCAGATTGCTCAGGCTACAGTCTGGAAGACACCTGCAGCCTGCACCATTGTGTTCGATGTGGGAATAGGTAAGTATTTTTACTTTTTTTTTTGTACAGAGGGTTAGGCATTCTGCTTTGGGCATTATAACTTTTGGGTACTTTGAGAAACTATAAATGTTAGGACATCATGGGGAACTTCTGTTTTGGCACATTTATTTTATGGGACATTGTTCATACTATCAATGTTGCCAACACTATAGTTGGCACAATTATTTTGGGGGAAACTGTCGGCTCTTACTGTTGGAGGCACACTTCTAGGCACTTTGAGAGTACTCTGCTACAATTATTTTGTGGGCACTGTGTGGGCATCGTTACTGATTTAGAGCAATATTTGCTGGACAGTTATGTTGGCTGGCATCATGTGGTAACAGTACTGTTAGGGGTACTATCTGTTTTATAGGGTTATTCTTTGGAGCTGTAATACTCTTGAGGCACCACTATCTGAGTGACATTACTATTCTTGGGGGCATGTGTGAGATACTAATTGCCATCAAGTAAATTACTTGTATCTGTATTTTTTGCTGTGCTTTTTGTGGCATTATTTACTGTCAGGGGGCAATATGTGCCTGTCACTATTATTGTTTGGGTGACTACAGTTATGTCACCCTTTTCTCTGCAATTCTGCATTTGGAGCACTGGGTAGCACAGCAGTCACAGTATTAGGCGTAGCAGTAGGATGACATTGTTAGGGCACTGGGATACAGAGTTTGTGTTGAGATTGTGGGGAGGATGATGGAAAAGTGAGTAACCAAAGTTATCTTGAAGAAGTCTGAAGAGACAAGTTGTGGTTGCAAGAAGCATGTTTGGCAGTCTGGGCTGAATGGAGAAGGTGAAGAAGGTGTCACCTGTGAACCACAGGATAATCAGTTCTCTATTTTCCTCTAGGTTCAATAGCGCTGAATTGAATTCCAAACATATCCATGAATGGGTGTATACACAGAAATGATAGGTCCCACTGCAAAATGTAAAATGCCATCCACCCAAATTAATGTCTGTTAATGGGACGTGGTGGGACCTGGCATTGTTTTGTGTCACTTTTATAAGGTTTACTTCACACCCACAGATTTTTGTGGCCTATTTTTGGCCACACCTAGAGCATGCAAAACAACTTCACACCAAAACAAAAGAAAATGCCCTAAAAACACACATATGGTAGTACGTTATATGTTTCAATTGACTTTAAAGGGAACCTGTCACCTGGATTTTGGCTATAGAGTTGAGGACATGGGTTGCTAGATGGCCGCTAGCACATCCGCAATACCCAGTCCCCATAGCTCTGTGTGCTTTTATTGTGTAAAAAAAACGATTTGATACATATGCAAATTAACATAAAAGAGTCATATCTTACTTGTGTGACCAGAGAAGAGTCATATTTTCAAGCTCTGACTCATCTCAGGTTAATTTGCATATGTATCAAATCGGGTTTTATACACAATAAAATCACACAGAACTATGGGGACTGGGTATTGCGGATGTGCTAGTGGCCATCTAGCAACCCATGTCCTCAGCTCTATACCCAAAATCCAGGTGACAGGTTCCCTTTAAGCAAACATCTGGCCTTCGTTATTTGTGAAAGGGCACTGAAAAAACACCATAAAAAGTGTCTTTTTATTTCACATATTTAACCTCCATAATAGTGACAGATGTGGTTACACAGTTGCTTATAAAACGTATGGTGTTAATCCAAAACACAAAGAACTGCCATAAATACACTGCTTAATTTCCCCCAGTGAGCTCAATATTCCATTGCAAATGATAAAGCTATGGCTGCCTACAGTCACCACTAGGGGGCTCAATTACATGAATTTAGACTGCCGCAACAGAAGTCGAAATATAGGAAACATAGAATGTGTTGGCAGATAAGAACCATTTGGCCCATCTAGTCTGTCCAATATACTGAATACTGTGAATAGCCCCTGGCCCTATCTTATATGAAGGATGACCTTCTGCCTATCCCATGCATGCTTAAACTCCTTCACTGTATTTGCAGCTACCACTTCTGCAGGAAGGCTATTCCATGCATCCACTACTCTCTCAGTAAAGTAATACTTCCTGATATTACTTTTAATAAAGTGAACCTTTCACCTGCATTTCACTTAATAAACTATCAAAAGTACCTTATAGATCATACTCATTGTGTTATTATACAGTCTTGTCCCGCTTTTCTGCCATGTATATGCATGAAAAAATCGCCTTATAAAGTACTCTTCTCCAGCTCCACAAGAAACGATAGAAGTCAAGGGGGTAGCCCTTCCCTCACTCCAGGCTGTAACTCCCCTGCCCTAACCCCGCCTCTATGCAGTCTAATTGACACCCGGCTCAGTCGCCGGGACCGCGCTTGTACAGGCGGCGCATGCGCCGTCGGCCTCAGTAGCAGCGCGATCCCGTCTATCGCGCGGACTCAAGCGTGATCCTGTAATTCAGTAAATGATGTCTCACTAGTGCTCTGTAGAGCTGCATGAGCACCTCCCTCTTTCTACTAGTAATGCCTCTCTCTATACACCCAAGCATTCTGCTAGCATTTCCTGCTGCTCTATGACATTGTCTGCCTAACTTTAAGTCTTCTGAAATAATAATCCCTGTCCTCAGATACTGAGGTTAGGACTGTATCACTGATTTTATATTCTGCTCTTGGGTTTTTACGCCCCAGGTGCATTACCTTGCACTTATCAACATTAAATTTTAGTTGCCATATTTTTGACCATTCCTCTAGTTTTCCTAAATCCTTTTCCATTTGGTGTATCCCTCCAGGAACATCAACCCTGTTACAAATCTTTGTGTCATCACCAAAAAGAAAAGACACACCTTACTATCGAGGCCTTCTGCAATTTCGCTGATAAAGATATTAAACAATATGGGTCCCAGAACAGATCCCTGAGGTACCCTACTGGTAACAAGACCATGGTCTGAATATACTCCATTGACTACAACCCTCTGTTGTCTGTCCCTCAGCCACTGCCTAATCCATTCAACAATATGGGAGTCCAAGCACAAAGACTGTAATTTATTGATAAGCCTTCTATGTGGGACAGTATCAAAAGCCTTACTAAAGTCTAGATAAGCAATGTCTACTGAACCTCTGCCATCTATTATTTTAGTCACCCAATCAAAAAAAATCAATAAGATAGTTA